>NC_084531.1:9304895-9537395 GCF_024500275.1 Phycodurus eques
ACGGCTCCTCGCCGTACGAGAACCGCCGTATGGGACCCCCAATGAGGGGACGTGGCGGAAGAAACTATGGGCCCAGCTACGGGCCCCCGCCGCCTCCCCCTGGCGAGTACGGAGCCCACGCAGACTCGCCAGTGGTCATGGTGTACGGACTGGAGCCAGTCAAGATGAACGCCGACCGCGTCTTCAACATCTTCTGTCTCTATGGCAATGTGGAGCGGGTCAGTACATCATATCTAATGTCGATAGACGTCTGATTTGGCATATTTGCATCATATTAACTCTCACGTACCCTCGCAGGTGAAGTTCATGAAGAGTAAGCCGGGTGCCGCCATGGTGGAGATGGGTGACTGCTACGCCGTGGACCGTGCCATTACGCACCTCAACAACAACTTCCTCTTTGGGCAAAAGCTCAACGTGTGGTGAGTGGATGCTCGCTTGTAGATAGAGAAGTGATCGCATCGTGCATGTCATGTATAATGTCACGTATAACCACTCTTTCCGATTGTGTGGATGCAGCGTGTCCAAGCAGCAGGCCATCGTGCCAGGCCAGTGCTACGAACTGGAGGATGGCTCCAGCAGCTTCAAGGACTTCCACGGCTCCAGGAACAACCGCTTCACGTCTCCCGAGCAAGCGGCCAAGAACCGCATCCAGCATCCCAGCAACGTGCTACACTTCTTCAACGCCCAGCCCGATGTCACGCCTGAGATCTTCTCCCAGGTGAGGACCAAAACACCACCACCATGTACCATGTTAGGCAAGCCATCTTGATGAATCCGTCGTCTTTTTCTTACAGATCTGTGAGGACATCGGTGTCAAGTGTCCCATCAACGTCAAAATGTTCACAGGCAAGAGTAAGATGTTATACGTGTTGTCAAGATTGACAATGGGGGGGTGGGGGGGGGGGGGGGGGGTTGTGTAAGACGCATGTCCTGGTCATGCAACACATTTGGCACTTATTGGTAGGCAGATTTAAAGGTACCGTGCCATCGGATTTTTAGTGGGTCGTCCACTCAGTTTTATTGAAGCACTTTTTTTCATGGCGGAAATACAACCATACAGTACAAAATTACCGGGTTCCTACGCAAGTATGGAATTTGATTTCACACATTTCCAGGTCTGGGAAAGTATGGGAAATGGAAATTATTGTATGGAATAATATTCACGCTTCCAGGACTGTTACAACAGCTGTTTTCTAAAACAAAAAAAATATGAATATCTAAAAAAAACATTGATCAGTCAATGTTTTTTTTTTTCTTTCTTTCAGGCGCTTGGATGCGCAAATGTCACAATTTATTATAATTTTTTTATTGAGAAGTCTATAAATTAGTCTGGACAAGTATGAAATCTCAAATGTGTAGGAAACCTCAAATGATTGTTTTAAAATTATTTCAGTGGCCAAGAACACACATAGTCGGGTCTTGTCTTCCCCGATGCACCTGACTGCTTAGCCAGTAGTGGCTGGACGGCGGATTGAAGCATTTTACGAAGCGGGGGAAACTGAACCATTAAGACCGTTCACACACAGCAGAATAAGCACGCTCTTTCACTTTTATCAGGATGGGCTTGTGTTCATCCACGCAAGACCCCAATTGCTAGGGGGAAAAAAGGCATGTCAAAGCTCATTTGAAGTTTGCTGAACAACATTTGAACAAGCCAGTTAAATACTGGGAGAATATAGTCTGGTCAGATGAGATCAAAATTTAACTCTGTGGATGCCATAATGCACACCATGTTTGGAGGAGAAATGGCACTCCGCATACCCTAAAAACACTACACCAACAGTGAAGTTCAGAGGTGGGAACATGATGGTGTGGGGCTGCTTTTCAGCAACTGGTACTGGTAAACTTCACATTATTGAAGGAAGGATGAATGGGTAAATGTACGGAGACATTCTTGACAAAAATCTGCTGCCATCGAGGATGATGAAAATGAAATGAGGGTGGACATTTCAGCAGTATAATGATCCAAAACATACTGCCAAGGAAACTCTCAAATGATTTCAAAGAAGAAAAAATAAAGCTATTGAAAATCTATGGAAAGAACTGAAACTCAAGGTCCATAAAAGAAGCCCACAGAAACTTCAAGATTTGAAGATTGCTTGTGTGGAGGAATGGGCCAAAATCACCAGAGCAATGCATGCGACTAGTTTCTCCATACAAGAGGTGTCTTGAAGCTGTCAATGCAAACAAAGGCATTCTGTACAAAGTATTAAATAAATACCAGTTGGCCTGTTCAATATTTTTTCCCAGTGTCATGTTACAGTAATACACAGTTTAATGTCGGAGTTTATTTATTCCACTTTCTTTCTATGTATGGATTAATTTGTTTGTTCACATCTGGTGAAATTTCCATGTCAATAGCACCTTTGGAAATTTATTTAGTGAGAATAATGTTGATGTTAAATACTTATTTCAGCCGCCCCATGTATCTGTGTGGATGAGTGGTCGTGCGTGTGTGTGTATAATATATGATTAATTGTTGACATCTCCCTTTGCTAGTTCTGCTTACGTTAGAGGTGTCAAATGGTTTGAAGAATGAACAATCATCTTAAACATTATTGAGGTGGAGAGGTGCCTCAACCAACTCTAGATGGCAGTAGCACCGTTTGATGAATTTACAACCGTAATAACGGGAAATGTTGTCAGTGTGTGAGGTTTCGCTAAAATGTCTATTGTGGTTAAAACCCCACTCGAATTAGATTTTTCTTTGTTAATGTAGTACAGTGAATTCCCTTTTAGTCCTTGGCTTTGCATGTTTTTACCTGCTGAATGGCAGGTTAGTGATTGGTTTAGCTTCTCACGATGCCACTATGCATTATGGGAAGCCACATTTGTCCATTTCCTGGTTTCAGCTGTCATTGCAACTTGTAGATGTTGCAATGGTAGATGTTGCTTGTCTGGTGTGTGTGTGTTTGCGTACGTATGCACCACGATACCGTCAGTGAACATGGTGGGCGCGTGAAAGACTTAAGAGGTATGCGTGGTGTGTTCAACTCATACTTAGCTGGCAGGGGAGATACCATGATCAAGAAGGTGGCTCACCCAGGGTGAGGCTTATCCACTGCACTGCAGCTGTGCTGATCTGGACTGTATGCGGTATAATCCCCTGATCTCATGTCAACATAAACTCTGGCTTGTGGACAATACCAGATGCAGTGTGGTGAAAGCTTTATGCTTTCCATTTAACTGGCGAACAAAACAGACCATTTCTCAAGGCGGGAAAATCCAAAACTATAATAACCCTTCAGCTGACCGACCATTCCAGCGTCCATTCACCATTTGTCCAAATCCCATGGAGCATCACATTAGTTTTTTCTTTTCCTGTTACCCTCCACTAGGCGGTGCCGCGCCGAGTGATCGCAGCGCTTCAGGCCTACTCGAGTGGGAATCCATCAATGACGCCATGGAGGCTCTGGCCTTGATGAACCACTACCAGATGAAAAACGCAAGTATGTGGTGCACCACTTTTTTTTGCCCACTGTCATTTACTCATTCATTATTACTGAAGTTTTATAATTCCCGAATCCTCCTGCTTTCAGCTGGTCCGTACCCGTACACCCTCAAGCTGTGCTTCTCGACCGTTCAACACGCCAACTAAAAGACGCTTCGAATCTTGCTTTGGTCTGGAGTCCGCACGTAGATCACAGTGCAGTTTGTGAAGATGTATTTAAGTGTCACGGTGACAATATTCCAGTCTGCAGTTGTCTTTTTGTCGTTTTGTTCTCACTTTCTGCTCGTGCTGAGTGAGTCGATTGATTTTAGGTTTATGGCGTGCTTTTCACACGTTCATTGGAGCTTTTATTGTGACACTTGTTGCTTTTTTTTTTTTTATATTTTAATTGACGCCTCGTGAGTTCTGCATCATGTCTCACATTCAGAGGGACTCTTTTGTTGTAAGAAAATAAAAAAACAAACTTGAATTGTGTGACTTTAAGTACAGTGTGTTGGTCCTTTGTTATTGCAAGTTATTTAAATGCAAGTCCAAAGTTGTTTTCAAAACAAAAAAGTTCCTTTTATTTGTTTTTAAATCACTAAATATAACAAAAAAGAACTACGTCCTACCCTCACCTCACCTGACCCACAGCTCAGGACCGAAAGAACAAGATTGCGGATACAAGCGCCGGAAATCGGTTTCCTCCCCTGGGTGTCCGGGCTCTACTTTAGAGATAGGGTCCGGAGGAGCCAGATGAGGAGGCTCCGGCATCTGGTTAGGTTACCTCCCAGACGCTTCCCTGGTGAGGTGTTCCAAGCACGTCCCACTGGGTGGAGTCCCCGAGGCGACGTCTCGGCTGCCCTGGGAATGCCTCGGGATCCCCCCGGAAGAGCTGAACAAAGTGGCTGGGTAGAGGGAAGTCAAGGTTTCCCTGTTTTAAGTTTTAATTCTACTGGGATGTATATCCAATATTGCCAAAAGCGTTCGTTCAGCTGCCTCGACTCCCATATGAACTTAATGTTATGCAGCTGTGATTGCACACAGGTGCAGTTGATTGGACACACATTTTGGGTGGTTCCAGCAACAGGAACCATTCATTGTCAGGGACAATACAATGAATATCTTGCATACAGTAAGCAGTATTTTGCCAACCCCCCGCCCCCAAAAAATCTTTTTTTTTTGCCATGTTACAATTTGCAAACGCTAAACTGCAAAAAAAAAAAGAAACCAATTTATCAATTCATCATTAAATTACAACTTAAAAAAAGTACTATTCTAGAACAAATTACTTTTTTTTTCTCAAAAATGGACCACTTTATACTCGTGAGACTATTGACTAATCTCAAAAACATACAAATTTATGCTTGTATAATTAAACCTTTTTTCCTCAAGTAATATCAATTTTATTCATGCATTCATTCTCCATACCGCTTATCTTCACTAGGGCCACGGGTGTGCTGGAGCCTGTACCACCTGACTCTGGGCGAGAGGCGGGGTACACCCAGAACTGGTCGCCAGCCAATTGCAGGGCACAAAGACGTTCACGCACACATTCACACCTAAGGGCAATTTAGAGTCCTCAATCAACCTACCATGCATGTTTTTGGGACGTGGGAGGAAACCGGCGTACCCGGAGAAAACCCACGCAAGCACGGCGAGAACATGCAAACGCCACACAGGCGAGGCCGGATTTGCACCCAGGTCCTCAGAACTGTGCGGCAGATATGCGAAGCAGTTTTCACCTTGCCGCCCTATTCTATATATTTGCCCAAACAAAACAAAAATCATTCTCTCAATAGTCTGGCAAATAACAAAAAGAAGACCTGCTCGAGTGTTTTGGAACCATCAGGAGAGTTTGATCCTACCACTGTGAGAGAAGCTTGAGGGTTTGTGAGACTACTGGAGGATGACTGTTTTAGCCTCTTGAAACTGTTCCATCTCATCACGCCTCACGTGGACATTCTACAGCCAGCTACAGAAGCGGACCATCGACTCTGTCTTTGTTCAGGGAATTATTCAGCAGTTCACAGACAACATACAAAAGGTCAGGTATATACGTGTTTAGATTTTGCTGTTTAATATTATTGACATTGTGTTAATCCCTATGATGCCTGGGCTTTTTGTTGTTGTTTTACCTGGAACCTTAAGCTTAACTTTTGTCTTCTGTTTCTGTTCTGAGATTCCCTCCCTACTGTCTGTGGAGAACAGTGGCAGTATACCTCAGCAGGCCAAGAAATGTCGCACACTGGGCTCAAGTGATTTGACTGACTTGGTGACAGGTGAGAACATTCAGGTGAGAACAACTGCCAGCTGAAAGTAGAGGACAAGATGCCAGTTAGTCTCAGTTAAATTGCTTGTATGTGTTGTGAAGGCCTAATTTGGTACAAGATTGATGACGACTATATGTTTTATGACAGTCAACTGGTAGCCACCAGCAAGGCCTGAGTTATAACAGCCAATGGCGCCACCAAGAGGAGAAAAGATGAACATCATAATACCTCATGACCCCGACTAAACGAGAGGCACCATTAAAAACGAAACACTTAGTACGTAGTTATATTAGTAAACTTCAGACACCATTAAAACCTAAATCACACTGCATGACCTCATCAACGATACTAAGATACAATAACAAAAGATGCTGAGACACGATTATAAATCAAAGTTTGAATAACATGAATGTCTAGCTTTCTTATGACACTATTAATAACCCATGCCAGATTAGGTAATTGTGAATTGAGCCATTCGGGACTAAGGGGTGGACTCACAAACAAGATGAGCGAGTCCCAGAGAGAGTGTATTTAAGGCGATGTGCACATTTTGCTAGTTAAGTTTTTTTTTTTTTAGCATCTTGGCAATTGCTTGGTTTGTTCAAAGCCTTGAATAAGCATCCTGTGATTATTTTTTTTTTTTGTCCTCTTCCCCACCTGGCCATTCAAGTCTTAGTCTGCATTTGCTTCCTGAAAACTTTCAGAATTTAGGCCATGGCCAGTCCACCTTCTGGTGGAGAGAATTGTCCAGGCCGTTGAATGGGCTGAGGCCCCACATGTGGCCCCACCAAGGGGCAACCTGTGATCCAAGGCGACAAATCAAGACACATAAATTCACTCTGCGTGGAGAATTTGATTGTCGTTGCAGCAATATTTGCAAATATGGTGAACACTCATATTAATCCTAAAGGAAGAACCAACAAAGTGAAAAACATATACAATAGCTGCATTTGTGAGTAATTTAAGGAACTTTAAATTTAATCATCTATTTAAATTTTATCGAATCAAAATATTTAACATGTTGCTTTTTGGTCTTGGGTGAGTCATAAACACGTTTCAATTATATTACAGGAGTAGTTATACAATTAGTCCAAGAGGGAAATATAATATTGACAGTGATACACCCAGCATATTTTGTGTAAAAACTATATTGGATATGCATAGTATATATGTTAATGTTATGTTTTTCCATATGCTTTAACAAACACATCCATATACTGAATTATATATGCATTTTTGTATTCATTTTTTTAGGTTTTTGACACTCATGGGCCATGCAAGTGCCTTCACAAAGCATCTGATAAGTGCTGCACTGCTTTTGGCAGCCAGATTTCAGGCGTACCACAGCCAGTTTTCTAAAGTAGCACTGAACAGCACCATTGAGGCTTCTCCATTGCTGAACGAGAACGAGCTGAAAACTGAACTGGCTCTAATATACAGCAATGATGAGTGATGGAACAGCAGTGTTGAATGAAAAAGTTTGGTTTTGGCCAGCAGGGAGATGTGTGTGCACATAAAACCTCAAGAACTGGATTTCTTGGTATACACCAGTTAAAACTCATTCACTGCCATGGACGGCTGTTGAATTCAAATAGTGAATGTAACGGAAAGCAAGACATTTTAACCACACTGCGTCTGTTATAATCGCGTCTGTTATAATCGCGTCTGTTATAATGCGTCTGTTATAAAAAAAATGTAAAAAAATTACAAAAAAAAAAAATATATATATATATATACCCACATATATGTCTATATAAATAGTGATTTATTATATAATTGCTTAATTTATTATAATTAAATCAATTATAAATAAAACAATTTAAAAATGAGAATGACATGACAATGTCGTTGGTATGGAATAAACGCTCAAACAGCTTTAAAGCTTTATTCCATATCCATCAAGCATATATAGCATATTCAGGTGGCAACAGTAGGCCAAACATGGCACTACTAGTGGAAACATTTTTACTAGTGGGAGACTTGTTCTCCGAGTGCACTGAATTGTCTTTCTTGGGAGGGCAACAAATGTGTGAACACACACTTCCTGTTTGGCACATTGTACCAGGTGTGTCACCTAAGGAGGGTGAGGGGCTTTCACCCACACCAAAGTGCCTTTTTGGGTGTGGGGGAGGAAGCTCGTAACTGAGTAAAGCAGGAAGGACCAATGTCGTTTGGCCTTCGTACTTCAGCTATGTGAGTGAGTGTGTGACCGTGTGTGAGAGTATGTGAGTGTCGATCCAGCAGAGCGCTGGGTACATGTTTACTCAGTAATCTCCGGCTCAACCTGTCTGATCGGTGTGTGCTGGCTGTGCAGGTATGAACACATGCTCAGCGAGCAACTGAGGACGAGGACGGACGAGGAGGCACGAGGAAGACTGCGAGAACATGTTGGGATCACTATTTGGGAATGACTGAAAAGGCCCACAAAGATTACTTAAAGGAGATTCCTCTGGTGCTCTTCCATCAACCGATGGCTCTGAGATGCTCATGTTGCACTACAGGCTCTGGGACGTCCACGACGTTGCTGTGCTCCTCTGCTTCACGTTGTACGTGTGTCACCTAGGTAAGCACTCAACTCTAAATACTGGGACAGAGATGTTCAAACTTCTTTCACTGAGGGACGCATGAGGAAAAATGGAAGTAGGTGTCCACCATGTGATTATGAAACATGCTAAAACCAATTCAACGATATATATGAATGTGCACCAGTTGAACATTTTCAAAGAAAAGAAACAAATCTAAATCTGAAACAAATAAAAATCAAAATCTTAGGTTTGTGTTATCAGGGACACCCGGGACAGAGGAAAAAGTTATTATAGTTTTAGTGTGATATATAGTTTAAAAAAAACAAAAAAATAACAGGATTATGTAAGATTCAAAATTATTTAAATATTTGTTTCTATTAAAGTGGGATATCTTGTAACATTCAAATTAATAAAAAAAAAAAACTGTGACAAAAAAAGTTACATAAAAGATAAATGTTGTAATGTTAACATTTATTCAAAATTTGATCTTGAAAATATGCAACATTCTTTCTGCAAAATATTGGCCTTTTTCCAAAATAAATACACAATTTTATTCTCATAAAGTTAGAACTTCAGTCAGGAAAATATAGTTTGTTCTTGTCAAATATTTTTTTCCCTCCAAATATATTAATGTATTCTCATAAAATTGCAACTTTCTTCTTAAAAATATATTACTTTTTTTCACGCAAATGTAAGACTATATATTAAGATTACAATTTTAGTCTTGAAAATAGATTACTTTTGTCTGGAAAACAAACAACTCTTCTCAATAATAAATGACACTAATGATTTTTCTGTAAACTGTAAAGCTTTTTTATTAAAAAGTAAAAAATAAGAAATAAGGCAATCGTTAGTGGCACACTCGCCTGACTTTGGTGCAGGCAGCGTGGGTTCAGTTCCCACACAGTGACGGTGTGAATGTGAGTGCGAATGGTTGTCTGTGTCTACATGTGCCCTGCAACTGACTGGCGACCAGTTCAGGGTGTAGTCCGCCTTTCGCCTGAAGTCATCTGGGATAGGCTACAGCGCCCCGCGACCCTATCCACGATAAGCGGTTTTGAAAATTGATGGATGGATGGATGGATGGAGGACAATCGTTCCTTGATGACATAATTTCATGGAGACGCCTACTCAAAATGACGTAACAGACGTGTCACAAATGAACCGTCTGCATGGCTAAATTATTACTATCACCACAAATGTCCACTTTATATATTAAAGGTCCTGTATTTTGGCTATTTTGACCTCCATGGAGTGACTCTCTAACATTGACTTAGTATAAAAGTGTCAAGTACATTAAAAGAAACACCGTGGTTTTGTCATTGCGAGTGTCCAGAAAAGGCCTCTCTGACAGCTACTTCTGTTTGACACAGTTTTGTGTCCACTTTGTCCATATTTGACTAAGACCGCCCCCCTTTCCTCTGATTGGTTGCCTCCATGTAGAAGACCCACTTGTGAAAGCACACGTGTTTATCTTGACAGCGCTGGCTTGGGAGTGGAGAAGTAGGCGGAGATTTTCTCTAGTGACGTAGATAAGCTTGAGAAATTCAAATGACCTGATTTCAGGCCTCTCCGCAGACCAACGTCTGGAACTCCAGAATGCGTGGACAATTTTAATTCACATTTCACATGTTTACTGAGCCACCATAGAGGAAATATTAGAAAAATTTGGTTTGGCAAAATGTGTCCCCTTTAAATGGGACTACATTAAAGTCAAATACTGTATAATGAACACAGTTACGCTCTACAACTTTGCAGGTATAGAGACGATCATCCAAACCCGTCCTGTCCTCCAAATGCATTTCACGAAATAACAGCCTAATTACTACACAGTCCTTAGAAATATGTGGTTGGTTAGACATATCGTAAACCACAAGCCAGTGTAATTAAATCATTTTAATATTAAATACTGCCCCAAGTATAACAGACACTCAGCAAAATATGTCCAACTTGTATATTCAAACTACAATAATGAAAACAGGACATTAACTATTTCATTTGAAGTTCTGCTCTGTTCATGATCCAACTGGGGCACACCCATTTTAAACATCACCAGGAACTTGAGATGCACCCTTAGAGTACCCCCACTACCCCGGAGTATCCCCACACAGACACGGGGGCCGATCTATCTATCTATCTATCTATCTATCTATCTATCTATCTATCTATCTATCTATCTATCTATCTATCTATCTATCTATCTATCTAGCTATCTAGCTAGCTAGCTCTTGCTAGTTAGCTCTAGCTAGCTTACCCGCTCAAACATCCGAATTCTTTTAAATATTTGAAAATGTTTGTAACTCAATAATTACAGTACTCACCCTGGTTACTAAATCAGCTTTATGAAGGAGTAATTCAGTTACTAATTCAATTACTTTTTGGGAAAGTAATTTGTTACTATAACTAATTACCTTTTTTAAAAGTAAATTGCCCAACACCGGTCTTAACATTGTGTCAGATCATTTTTAAAACTGTGCACGGAACTAGGTAACAACATGTGGTCGGCCTTCGCACTTTAATTCATCTAAGAGACTATTTACTCGCTTTGGTGCTGCTGTTTTTGTCAGCAATAGTTCAAATTGCCTCCTTAATATTCATGTGTGAATGATAGCATCTCTAGACTGAAATAATTATTTACAATCTGTTTTTTTTTCCCCAAGTGAGGAAAAAGGCAGGCTGGCAGCACAGTGACCTAGTGATTAGCATGTATGCCTCAATCGCAGTCCTGGGGTTCAGAGTTGAAATCTGGGTTCCGGCCTTCCTGTGTGGAGTTTGCTTGTTCTCCTTGTCCTGCATTCCAAAGACATGCATGTGATAGTGTAACAGTATAGCGCGAATCTTAAAAAACATATACAGGTAAGGTGTGTATTTTTTTATTTTTTTTTAAGTTATTATCATTAGCTGACACAGCATTTCTTGTTAGTCATTTCACAACATTAGCAAAGCTATAGGAACACATTGCTTTGATAGCATAAAAGCCGAGCCAACGCGAGCCAGCTCCTAAACAACAACGTGCGACATGTTTATTTTCTTCTTCTCAGTCAGAAGACTATGTTAGTTCATAGAAGAAGGAAACTATTTTGTGTCGTCAAAATTAGTATTATATGAATATATAATTAACAGTAAAAAACATTTTTTATTTATTTATTTTTTTTACTTAAGTACCTTTCAAAGTCTATACTTAAGTACAGGAGTTGAATCCAGTCTTTTTTTTAATTTATTTTTTTTACACGAGTATCTGTACTTCTCAGTACATAGTGTGACTACTTTTGCCACCTGTGCACTAAGATGACGTTTGTATCTGCGTCACAAAGGCTGTTTAATCGATGAGCAATGGCGCACCTCGCACCTTCCCCCCCCCCCACAGTCTTTGCATTCTCGGGTGAAAATTCTTTCACCATGCCTCACTGAGCAAACAGCAGAACCAGAAGGCCCACTGAAAAGCCTTTGGCCTCCGTTGATGAGGGGTGGGGGTTGCCCAACAACACGTAGCTGAGCCCCTCAGCCTGTTGGGCAGGTTTTATACTGTCTGCTCGCAGCCTGTCGTTTGAAATAGCACATTGTTGTTGAGTACCAATTTTGTCCTGGCTCAAATAGCATCATGTCGTGATTAATCACGACATGATGCTATCAATATTAGTTTAAACATTCATACTTCAGAAATGTCGGAAAATACCATCAAAAAGGTGAAGAAAACAAAACAAAAAGAGCACACAGGGATGGGGGCGGGGTGGGAGACAGTAAAACGCACCAAAATCCAAATATTGGGTGAGGTAGGTGAGAGACTAGTTGCCCGGATGTGATTGAACCAGTGTGTCTTAAATCGAGATTTTAACATTTCTTCAGAGATAGCTGCTCTAATTGCCGCGGGTAAGGCATTCCAGAGTACTGAAGCCTAACCAAAAATGACCGTCATCAACTTCAACTTTGTAAATGTGACCCTGTTAAATGGTATTTGAACATTTTAAACCCATTTCATTGAGACATTTCACAAACATTTAAGCCTCCTATTTTTCAATTAGTAAAATGTCCTCATTCACTCTTTGCAGTCCAGTGCAATGTTTTACCTAAAAAGTAAAAACATATATCAAAGCAACTTTTTACTTTCTTGGAACTTTGCGTAAAATGTTTTTATGTGCTCCTTTCTTTTGTGATTTTTTTTTCTTTTTGTATTACTGACTTATGGCTAGCATCAGTATCTAGCCTATAGTTTGTGGATGGCTGCGTGGGGCCACAATGCACCAAGCATTTATTACAAAGCATGCGTTTCCTGCAAAGATAAAGGAAAGGTTTCCATAATTTCAGAGCTTTTAGAGCCAAGCTGCCCCCAAAGTTCTAATGGGCTTTCTATATCTCCTTCCAAGCCGGGGCCATCTCTATCCAATCATCCCAGCAAGGCCTCACCCGGTCTGTGCAGGAGGACGTGTTCTTCTCCGTGGCCGTGGCCTGCAATGGCACCCCCACCATCCAGTGGACCTTCATGTCCAGCTCGGTGAGCCGCGAAGTCGGCACCTGGCGGCCTGGCGCCTTCACCAACATCACGGCGGACTACAGCAGCCGCGTGGAAGCGCACGACAACGGCTCCATGGGCCTGTCGGATCTGCGCCTGCAGGATGCAGGCTATTACGTGGTGACGATCACTGACGAGATGGGTAGCAGCAAGGATGTAGGATTTGTCCTCAAAGTCAACGGTGAGTCAAAGAAGATCTATTATACATTTGTTTCGTATGATTTTAAACATAGCTTTGGAAAGCTTTTTGAGCATTTATTTAATATCCTTGTTGAGAACGTCCGTATTTTGTCACGCTGGCTCGTTACGGCTGTAACACCGATTGTTCTGGATATTGGGCGGGGGGGTATCCAGCATGATGAAAATTTTCTAAATGAATATTTCAGGGTAAGCCGAGATTAGACAAAGAGAAATCGCATTGTACGGTGGAACTTCCATAAAACAGACCCCAATATAACGGATAAAACGGACTCTCGGGACTGAACAATATGTCCAAAAATAGTTTCCATTTGTCACTTAAAATGCAGTTGACAAAGTCTGTTAGTTCCAGAATAGCCACTGTTGTATATTGGCGCTGTGGCGCAATTACAGGCACAGACTGGGACTGACATATGACCAGGTCACAGATATACAACATGACTAAATCCACTTCCAAAAGACGTGGCTTCATGTTGGCCATGTTGAATGTGGGGCATTGACGTGGTGGCCACATCGTGATGGTTATATCTACTGTCATCGTGCGTAAAGCGCAGCGCAGAGAGCGAGCGAGAGACATGGCGGCAGTGTTAACTCGGAGGAATACGAAATACTAGTGTCTGGAGTTTGGAACATGCTTTTTTGGGTACAGTAAAAAATTTTGTCAAGCCGTTCACCTTTGGCAACAGATTTGGAACTAGGAATCACACTAATTCCTCATAGCTCATAAAAGGGACTCGCCTAAGATGAGTACTGTACGTCAACAATGTCACCATGACAAAGCACAAGTGTGTGGTAAGTTAAGATAAAATGTTTGTTTCAAACATTTTCAAGCTTTTTTAATATGTATTTACAATAACTTTGTACTAGGGCTGCACGATAGTGGCCAAAATAATAAACGTGATTATTCTGATCAATATTGTAAATATTATTCCTTTTATCTGAAGTTGTCTATGGAGAGGAAAATGCTTCCTGTGCTTAAAATAAAAAATATCACACCGATTGTTTTGATATTTTCAGAGTTTTAAGTAGGGATCATTCGAGATGTCCATATAAATTTTGGTGAGGATCGGTTGCAGTTTTTGGACATTAAGTGGCGTAAAGCTTTTGGCTGGGAGACCCTCGTCCGTTGACTGACGTTATGACAGCCAGCAGTGCCCGTCAAAGTCCTTGTCTGTCATACAATGCCTCAATGCACCCTACAGAAACGCCTTTGTCATCCATAAGAACTCTTTTCAAACATCTTTGAGGCATTTGTGATGCCATCAATAAAAAATGGAGCTGACTATACACATTTATATATGCAGAAATGAATTTGCAAAATTGGTTATCAACGATATGAAATAAATGCTTAAACAGCGTTCCGTATTGTCCTCCCCAGAGGTTTTGTATGAGGACCTGCAATACCTGTCGGTTTCGGCCTTGGCGCTGGCCTGCTTAGCGGGCCTCCTCATGCTGACCATGTGGCTCTTGGACAAAGCCTACAGGAAGATAGTGGCATGGAAGCGCAGGAAGCAGATGCCAGGTAAGAGTCCAATGTGCGGGTCGGGGGAACACAATCACTGCAACTCAACATGCTTTAGTCGTCAGAAAAATTAATGCTCACATAAAATGTAGATACAGTGGTGCCTTAAGATAGGACTTTGTCGAATTTGTTCCGTGACCATGCTCGTAACTCAAAACTCTGCTATCTCAAATCATCCTTCTCCATTGAAATGAGAGGGAATGTCATTTATCTAAAAACAGCCCCGTATTTATTTATTTTTTTAAATAAGAAAAATAGCACTCCATAATATTGTACTTTATTCCAACATACAGTAGTGACATAATTAAATAGAATGTAAATAATTAAACAGTTAAGTTTTTTTTTTGCTGCTATTCGACATTGTGCTACTTTTTCTGTGTGCGCCTTGGCCACAGTAATATTAGTAATTTTTCCACACAGGATAAAAGAATATAAGCCTGTGTGTATTATATTGTCTCTCTACATGTGTTGCTACACTTTTGTGAAGTGAGCTGTGTAGAGTTTACTGCCACCATACGTCACTCGTGTCTCAAATTTTTCTTCGCAAGTTAAAGCCAAAAATGGACGAATGACGGCTCGTATGTGGAAAAACTTGAAAATCCGGGGAAGGGAACCAATCTATTTAAGTACAGTAACACAGTATTTGCACTTGGTTTATACTTGTTTACTCAGATTGCTCCTGTCACATTGTATTGTGTGTAAAGCCGTAATAAGGTCTGTCTGGCTGTGAATGTGGGTTATCTATTGTGTTGCACTGAGGGTGTGTTTTTGAGTACAAAGGTTGGCGAGAGTCTCAAGGGCCTGGGCTACGAACTCAAGACTCTCCCTGCTTTTTTTTCCTTTTGCAGAAAATGACGCAACGGAGCTACAGCCTCTTTGACACATTTGTCGGGACTACATGTTTACATGTCGCCGGAAGGACTGTTCCCCCCCTTCTTCACCTCAGTGGATGTGGTGTATAAGAACTAAGACTGAGGTGCTCACAGAGGATTTTTTTTATACATGGACATCACTGTAAAATATTAATTGTATTTATTGCCAAAATATGAGATTATTTGGAGTAACTGCCTGTTCACTAGGTCGATTGTGTCCTCCCTCTTAATACACAAACACGCACACAACATTGGTCATGTGACATAACAGAGGAAGTCCAACAGAACAGGATTCTCAAACTTTTTAGGTCCAAGTACCCCTTACTGAGAAGAAATTCTTCCAAGGAATCCCTCATAATCGTAACGACAAGTAAACATACATACATGTAAATATTGTATCTAAAAATCTAAATGTTGTAGGAATAAAAAAGTAGCCTATTTTTGATAAAAAAGTTATGAAAAGATTTTTTTTAGAAAGATAATTCATCCATCCATTTTCTGTACCGCTTATCCTCACTAGGGTCGTGGGTAGAAAGTTTATTTTGAAGAATAAATTTACATTTTCTTCGAGAAAAAAAGGCATAAGCTTTAGAAGAAAGATGAATTTTGCAAGTAATTTATGAGAATAAAGTCAGATTTCTTCCAAAATAAAGTTGCAATACAGTGGACTCTGCCATTTTGCGGGGGATAGGGACTGGGACTGTAGCAAATAGCGAAAATCTTTAAATAATCAAGACTCTTTATAATTGCCATGAAAAAAAACAACTTTGTTTTCTGCAAAAAAACCAACAACAAAAAGAAATGCAAATAAACAGGGAGTTTTGCATAGAATGGGGTATGAGTTCACCCCCCAAAAAAAATCTACGAATAGGTGAATCCGCGAATGCCGAACCGCAAATATGCTGTATTATAATATTAAAGTAAGGGAAGAAAGTCACATTTTAACTTCAGACGCTAAACTGAAATGCTGTGGAATTAACTGAAATGTTAAAATGTAGAGTGTGAGACTTGGAATGGTTTGAGTCAGCTGAAAAATGTGTGAGGTGGCAAATATGTACATCTTAATCTGGGATTTTTTGTGAAAATTAGGAATTCTGGGAATAGGAATAGTTCCCAAGATGTCCCAAATGAGCTGAATATTTGAAGTTGGAAACCTTTGACTCAGTCAAGAAATGAGGACGGAAAAGCCAATTATGTTAAATTTGGGAATTTTATTGTGAAAATGTGCTATTTGGGAATGTGGAAAATAGTTCCTGAGATGTTCTGAACGAACGGAACGGTTTGAATTTGGAATGGGAAAGATGACACAAATGTTACATTCACATTTTTTTTGTGTGGTGAAAATGTGGAATCTAGGAAAAGTGGAAATTTTTGGAATGTGAAAATCCACGTCCTGAAGTTGAGAAATATATCAGGAGAAGTGTGTCTAAAAAAGTGGGGAGATTCCTAATAAAAAAAAGTTACATTTTTTTGGTCTAGAATAACGTGTGAATGCTGAAGGGCATTCACACAAGTGAAAAGTTTTCCCCCCCTCATCTTTTATTCTGGAAAAGGGGCCTTCATTCTAAAAAGAAGAAAAACTAAAATTTTGAAAAATACATTCATCCATCCATCCATCCATCCATCCATTTTCTACCGCTTATCCGAGGTCGGGTCGCGGGGGCAGTAGCTTTAGCAGGGACGCCAAGAATTCCCTCTCCCCAGCCACTTCACATTCATTTACAAAAATAAATAGGACTGTATTCTTGATAAATACACCTTTATTTTCTACAACAAAAGGACTGGATTCTCATAAAATACCTGTATTTTCTAGAAAAATAGAACTATTCTAGACAAATACATTTTGCTCAAGATAGGGCTGTATTGTTGATAAATACACCTTCATTTTCAAAACAGACTGTATTCTTGAAAAATGCAAGTTTTATTTTGTTAAAATAGGACTATATTCTAAGAAAATACCTTTATTTTCTAGACAAAATAGGACTACATTTCTAAAATAGAACTTCTCAAAAGAAATAACTGACAAAATACGCCTTTTGTTCTAAAGTAAAAAACCCTGACTTTGTTCATGCAGGGGTGTTTATGTGACGATACGTCACAATCATTTTAGAGCTTTGAAGTTTACAGAAGGGAAGGAGGAATAATTAATTGGTTTTGGTATGCACTTTTTACACACAATTTATTCACATAATTTACTGCAAATGAGAGCCAAGATACAGCTCATGGATCCACTGAGACCTTAGGTTTGAGAAGCACTGCAAATAAAAGGCCACAGGACGAGGAATACCAGCAGACTTTGCTCTTTATTTTCTCTCATAGACAAAAGTGTACATACATGAGCCAACGAGTGAGCAGGCAACCATCACCTATTGCTTGTCCATCCAGGGAGGGTTGTGTTTAAGGGCAAGGGCTAAGAGCGGCCATGAGGAGCTCCATTTTGTAGACAAAGTTGCGTCCCTCCATCTTGTTCCAGTGGACCTCCTTGTACGGACCCCTCAGGTGGCTCCACTTGGCGTCCTGGATGACCTCGCTCTTGGGCAGCTCCTTGGTCTGACTACGGGGGAACTGGACCAAAACCCTGCACCCGCTTTCGGGACCGTTACGCACTGGGGAGACAAAAGAGAACACAGGAACATCGTTTCAGAATCGGCTGTATTTGCAAAGTACAAACCCCAATTCCAATGAAGTTGAGATGTTGTGTAAACAGAATACAATGACAGTCGGTCGGCTTTCTCATTATTATGAGACACGTAAATGAGCTTTGATCTGATTGGATCACTTATATTCCTCAATTTAAATATGGAAAACAGCTAGGCTCTGGGTCCATATCACAGCTTGGGATAAGAATTGATAAGATTTTTCCGATACTGCTTAACAATTCAATTCTTTATCGATTCTTAAATTTGTAGTTTGGGAGTGAAAAAAACATCCAGGGGACTTTAAATAGATTAAAATGAATAAATAATAAATGGACCAAATAAAATAAAAAAATCACCCACTGGATACAATATCCAGGCTTCTCACAATCATAAAAATGTTATAATTGAAGAAAAACAATGTGCGGGTTGTGTATGCAAGTTCCTGCATTGTAAACGCATCCTGTGTTGCCGTTCAGGTTAGTTGAGTGGGTGGGTACTTAAATATTAATAGACAAAACTATGTCACTATGTCAGCAATTTCAAATCCACCCGTTTTGCAACCCTTATGACATTTATTGACATTTGCATTCAATCAAATTGGATAGATGTGAAACTTAAACCATGTCAGAGGACTCATTTTGATGTTATGCATAAAACAGGAGAAATAAATCGATTCTGATGGAAGGAGACCTTTAATGATCAAATTGATCTTTTTTTTTTTTTTTTTTTGCAAATGTTCACTCATTTTGAATTGGAATGAATTCAGCATGTTCCAAAAAGATGGGTCACCCTGTTACATCACCCTTCCATTTAACAACTCTCAATAAGCGTTTGGAAACTGAGGACACTAATTGTTGAAGCTTACTAGGTGGAATTCCTTCCCATTCTTGCTTGATGTACAACTTATGTTGCTCAACAGTCTGGTGTCTCAGTTGTGGTATTTTTGTGCTTCATAATGGCGCATATCGGTACATTTTCAATAGGAGACAGGTTTGGACTCGCACTCTTTTCCTGTGAAGCCATCCCTGAAAAAGACATTGCTTGAAAGTTGCTCCAAAACTTGTATGTACCTTCATAGATGTGTAAGTTACCCACTAACACATCCCCATATATCATCACAGATGTTGGCTTTGCACTGATAACAATCCAGATGGTCCTTTTCCCCTTTGGCCCACAGGGCATGACGTCCATGATTTCCAAAAACAATTTGAAATGTGAACTCGTCAGATCACAGCACACTTTTCCATTTTGTGTGAATCCATCTCAGATGAGCTTAGGCCCAGATAAACTGGTGGTGTTTCTGAGGATTGTTAATATAGGGCTTTTGCTTTGCATGGTAGTTTTAACTTGCATTTGTAGCTGAACTAGGGCTTCCCCCCCCCAAAACAGGAGGATTTTTTTTCCAAAGTTTTGTGACATTTTTGTTTGGTAACCCTGGCTTGCCTCCCGCCTATGCTCCCAGCATGGCAATGTACAGTACCTACTACTGTGTATTGCAAAAAAGGAGCATTACTAAAAGGGCACCACTGGAAGCAGTCGCGTCTCACCTGAGATGACGTACTCTCCGTTGGGGGAGGCCACGGTGACGGTGGAGGCGTTCCCAATGCTCTCCACTGGGCCGAGGCCGACGTGGTTGCTGAAGCTTAGCACGTGCCAGCCCATCACTTTGGCCAGCTGCTGCACGGCATGCACCTGGTGCTGGGACATCTGCAATGAGGACGAGGGGGTGTCAAAAATGCCGGAACGGGACAGTCAGAGCAGTGGTGTTTGATTAGGTTGTCTTTTGAGTAATTTAGCAAAACACAATGTCGAACCCGCTAGCTAGCGCTAGAGTATACAATCCATTTCAGTAGTCAAAGGACCACGATTCCGAGCAGCAGAAATGTAAATTAATTAGCCAGACCCTCAATGATCATGTTAACGATGTGTGAATTTCCACCACGTCTATTTTTAAATCAGTGCACCTGTTGAAATGTAAATCACGGCCAGTGTAATTTACCTCAGGTAACATCTTTTCGACTGACACGACACACATGGCAACTATGGCAATACAGCAGAAGGCTCAAATCTTCATTCAAGCCATTTACCCTGTTTTCTCAATCGCTCTGCTTTGGGAAAATGACATGTAAGAGTTTATTTATTAGCAGTGCCATCAGAGCCATTGCTACCCAGAGGTGCAAAATGTAACCAAACTGAATTAAACTCAATATTTAACCCAGCGTTGCTAGCTGATGTGCTAGCACAAAAACATGGCTGCTAACAGAAAAAAGCTAAAAGCAGAGTCAGTGTTGACAAGTATTCAATGCCTTTATGTGTTGTAATTGTTATGAAAATGTATTTTAAATAATATTGAAATATTATTTAAAAAAAACGTGTTCCTGACCATAGCAAAAGTTTCACTGAAATATAAATATTTTTTAGAGTAACAAATTGTCATTATGGACATTTTAACATCCAACTGCATGTTTCAGTCTGCACTCGAGTCACACATTTCAGTTAAATGTATCCTTTAACACAAGGTCTTTCTGTTATGTGGTGTCTCAGTCAGAACACTGGGGGCACTACGTAAAAGGAGTACATACAGTAGATAAGAGACAAAGAAGAACAAGTCTGGTGGATATACAATAGGAATATGGATGCCATGTTATCTCTACAACATGTAGTAAAAAGATATGCAAAGCCGCTTCTTGATGATTTTCAAAAGTTATAAAATAAAACTGTGACAATTGAAGTGATACCTTAACACGCCATCGGTTACGTCTTTTTACTCAAGGGGCAGCGCGTCGCCAGCCCGGCTTTCTCTGCCGCAGCTTCAGCTTGGCAGCGAGGCGCAGGCGATAGGGCTCGACAACATCAATGCTTGCCGCGGTAAACTGCAGAGTTCATCATCCATTTTGCAGAGCATAATTTGCAGTCTGGTAACAAAGTGTTGTTATCCGTGTTTACCTTAAAGTACCTCCACATGTCTGACATGGATCCTACCGAGAAGGTATATATCAGGCTGGTAAAGTGGTATTGGTGTTGTAGTATCGCAGCATTTTTTTGAGTCCGAATACGAGTGAAGACTCAGCACAGATACTGTTATTGATATTGATGCATCTCTTTTAGTATGTTTGTTTCGTTGGAGCGCCGGGGCCATTGTCAGAGAATCAGGACAATCAGAAAGGACCCTTCCGCAAATAGTGAAAAAAAAACGCAACTGCCGCCTAACTAGAAATATTTAGAATTGCCTATATTAATAGTTTAATATGTAAATACACCAACAAATATTACACACCATTCCAACTTAATTTCAAACTCATGTTTCATTACCCTTAAAAATAAATGGCTTACAGATCCAGCAGAGACTCTCAATAACTTCCACTAACAATCCAGGCTAAACTTAGCTCAATGACATACAAAGCTTGTCTCTCAGTGAAGAGGTATCACGTCTACATACTTCTTTGACACCAATTACTGTACTACTTTTTCTATTTAGACTGGGCTTTAGCAGCATGTTGTGGCATCTTAAGGGCATTTCAGAAAGTGCACAAAAACTGCTATGGATAGCTTGCACAGAAAAAAACTCGAATAGGTGCATTTGTGAAGAGTGAGTCGCGACGACGCAGGTGAATTTTTACAAAATTGAAAACAACCGCAAATCTCTATTTGACAACCACTCATTTAGAATTTGGAGGTAAAATCAACCATACCTGTGAGAGGAGGAAGTCCTGAAGCTCTTGCTCCTGATGTGACAGAGTGACGACACGTCCGTCTCGGTGGACCACTCGGATCTGCTCCACACCAATGTTGAGCTGCAGTTGGATTGACCTGAACAACACGCACGCACGCACGCACGCACACACACACACACACACAATAAATCTAGTCGTAGGTTCATTTGAGCAATGTTTCCCAACCTTTATTGAGCCAAGCCACATATTTTACATTGCAAAAAAATCTCACGGCACACCACCAAACAGTTGAAAACCACTGCATTAGAGGGTCTTTTGTGTCATCCTTCCACCACTTACTTGCAGATTTGCTCGTAGCTCTGAGAGGTGATCAACACTTTGACGCTGGACTCGTACACGTCGTTAATGTTGGACCAGTGAGCTTGGATTTGGGGGTCTTCAATGCGGCTAGCCAGGCTGTCGATGGTGCGCGCGGTCCTGGCAATGACAAGTTGTTTATTCAGCATCACAGGTCCAGAATTGCATTAAAAAGCCCGTTCTCAAACTGGGGTCTCCGAGCGGTAGCTTAGGGATCCGCAAAATAATTTGCAATAAATTATTACATAGTATGATTTTAAAAAGGAAAAAAAAATCCATATTTGGATATTGGCTTCTGCCCGACAGTGACAATATGGGGATGCCAATAAAAGGAAACCAATTATGGTACTCCTCCCTACCTTTGCTTTTGGCCATTAAAAATGTATAATTGGAATGTACCATCTCATACTTCTGATATCCCTGCATGACTAAAGTATTTTTTTTTTTTTAACAAAGGGGATATCGTTCTTTTTTTTTTAGGAATATATTCCTCTATTTTAACTCATTCACTGCCAGTCCTTCACGTTAACATGGATATTTGAATTCAACACCCGTCAATGGTAGTTAATAAAGAACAAGGGCATTTTCAGAATAAAAGGCGTAGTAATATACCTAGTTGTATTTTTGAAATTCACTTGTTAAAATAAGACTTTCTTCCCTTTTTAAATTTGACTTTATCATCATAAAAATACAACTTTATCCTCATAAGATTAAAACTATTCTTGTAAGATTACAAATGTTCTCTAAAAACATTTTCAGGCAGCTGGAATGAAGGCAACTTAAGACCTCTCATTCACTAAACAAACACTCGGGAAGTGTAAATGAGTATATAGAAACATTATGGAAAATTTACTTTTTAATGGCTAGTATACAAATAGTTGGATCTGGACTACGTAAATCTTTTATTATCTGTCTCGTTCTGAAAACGTGTCTGTGACCAAGCCCTTTGGCACTTCTGCCCCACTGTAATGTCACAATTTGGCTAATTAACAAAATAATCACCCCTACACTTGAGTTTCTCCGCCCATGACATGATTAGCTAGGCTTGGGGAGGGATCCAGTGTCACTTTCAAGGAACGACGCTGTTAAACACTATCATGCAGAAACACCTTATAAGAACGACGCCCCTGCTAGCATTGCGTTTTGTTGAATGCGCAGATTTTGCAATGGGCGGTATTTGTGTCCATGCGACACATAAACACAGTGTAATGGATGAAGTGCTGCTTCCATGAGTTAAAATGCTGTTTTTGTCTTTATGGGTGCTCAGTTTTTTCTCTCGAACCATTCTGGGCTCTGCTCTTGCAAGTTTAGTCAGGGTTTCGCCTCTGTCGTCATAGTTACGAAAGTGAGACGTGCCATTGGTCCAGCCGTATAATGGGCTGGGTTTACAGTCGCTCACTTGCATGTGACCCAAGGCCTTTTGACACTGCACTGAGCAAAGCACACAATGTTCTTGACTTTCCCATTTATTGTGTATGTGCTGAGGGGTCGCCAGTGCGTTTTTGTACTGTACTGTCCCACTATTCTGAACTTTCGGCCAATAGAAAAATAATATAACGAGACATCTCTGCGGGAGGCTTTCAAACTCCCTTTCAAAGCTCAGCCTGAAATACACCTTGAAGAACTCTTCCTGGAACTAGAAAGCTCACGAATGAGTTTAACTCAGAGATGCTGCCATGTAATTAGTATGGGATATTTCAATTCCATTTTTTAAAATGTATTTATTTTTATATTTTATTGCTGGTGCAAAATTAGGGTTTTGTTTTCCAACAATGACAAATACATATTGCCAAGTTACGGTGCTCTCAGTGGGGAAAGCCTCGAGACTTCCTTCGAGGCTGTTACGTCACCACTTCCAAATAAGGGTTGCCGCCGTCGTCGTTGCGCTTGATGCGGGGGCCTTTCACACTGAGCAAGTGCAGCAACCCGTCTTACCGGCTACGTAGAAAGATGTGCTTGGCCTGTTTGATGATCTTCTCCAGGAGACCCTCTCGCTGCTGCAAGCCGCTAATCTCTGCCTTGTCGTAGGCCAGTGGTCCGGCCAGACGCAGGCGCTTGTGGCCAAAGGGGGCGGTGGCGGGATGTGGCATCATGATGGAACTCAGCTGCTGCTTGTGGAACTGCGACACAGAAAAAGAACACCAGTGAGACTATTTAAAGCAGTAGTTCACAAATCTTTTGAGACCAAGGACCCCTCATAATCGTAACCCCAATCAAATTTACCGCATGTACCCCTAAATGCCATCATCGCGAGCTGGAAGTGCTCCATGCATGCATGCAGGACAGTCAGATTTATATGATCATCAATCCGAAGCAAAGGTAGTTAAATATGATCTCAAATCTTACAGTACGCTTCAAAATAAACTGACTGATTTGATTTCGAAAAAAATACACCAGAGGTGCACACACACACACACACACACACACACCAATGCAGCATCCTAACGTCTGAATGTCAAAAGATGATGACATACTGTTTGTGTAAAGTGCTAGTGACCACATTTGTTTGCCCATGTGTGATGTCATGTCATATAGTGCTAGTTTGTTATTTAAGATAGTATACTTGCTGCTATTGATGAGCCTCCTCTGAAGATGTTTTTTTAAAATGAAGTTTAGTGAAGTGCTTCTGCTGTCATCTTGTGACATCTAGGAATTACAAACTCCCTTGGGGCGAGGGGTCAAAATATTTGCAGATTTTTTATATTTGCAATAGGGGTCTGTCACAATCCCCTGCTACTAACTGTGTTAATAGTTTAAACTCTAAGTATACGACAAACTATGATTCTAAAACATGTAAACATAATTTCAAACTAATTTTACAGTATTACATTTAAATATCAATGGGTTACAAATGCAGCAAAGACTCACTTCCACTAACCACCCAGGCTAAAACAACAACATACAAAGCTTGTCTCAGTTGAGATGCATCACTTCAGAATACTTCCTTGACACCACTACTATAATTCCATTTCGACAGGGCTCCTGCTACATTTTGTGAAATCTTAAGGTGTTTCACAAAGTGCACAAAACTCCTGAATAGGAGCGCTTTTCAGCAAATAGCTGGGCAGAGGTTCTACAGAAACAAACGTGAATAGGTGAACATTGAACCAAAAATATGTAGGGATTACTCTACTGAACCTAATCCACAATGCTTTTTTTAAAGTGTGTTGGGTTTTCGGAAGCAGTCCAACCTCTCGCATCATCTGATGCAGGTTATGTTCCAATACATAAAGATGGTCATCTGGTTTGGGTTTCTCTGGAGATGCCCGGTGGTTCTTCTTCTCTGCCGTCGAGTGGCACAACGAGATGGACAGTTGTAGTCCTGCACAGGCGCAAACAGGATCAATCAGTCAGCGGTACAGAGTGTAGAAAAATGCCAAATGCATGTTGTCACTAGTATCCGAGGACCTGGGAAGGGCTGTGAGATGATGTGATTCTTCACGACAATGTGAGGGATTTGGGACTTGATTTGGACCGCTTCCCTAGACAGTTGCGCAAAGATCTCCTTGCAAAGCAGAACATTCTGAGCCGCCTCCAGCTTTACGTGCCACGGCTGAGAACCTGGCAACGCAACATTACTGTGACAGTGAGCAGAAAAAACAAGAATGGGGGTAGCTTGATAGATCTTAAATAGATTGCCTATGTTTTATGCACAGATCCTAACCTCCTTTGGTTTTCGGTTGTCTCCTGAACAAATTAACTGTTCCGAGATCACCGATGTCTGGAGCTTGCTTCTGGATGGAAACCTGCAGACATTCCCAGCGGTAATTAGATAAGCCACAATGACTTTTTGGCATAGTTTCAGTACTTTAATGTTTAAGACCATCAAACAAATGTAAATATCAGACAACTATAACCCAACTTAACATGCTGTTTTTAAATGGAGATTTCATTCATTAAGGAAAAAAAACCTATTCAAAGTTACCTGGCCCTGTGTGAAAAAGTAATTGCCTCCGAAACCAAATACCTGCTTGGTCCATCCTCGGCAGCAACTGAAATCAAGCATTTTCTATAACTGGCAATGAGTCTTTCACATCTCTGTGGAGATACAGTGGGTATGGAAAGTATTCAAAACCCCCTTAAATTTTTCACTCTTTGTAATACTGCAGCCATTTGCTAAAATCATGTAAGTTAATTTTCCCCCTTATTAATGTACACACAGCACCCCATATTGACAGAAAAAAAACCCTGAATTGTTGAAATTTTTGCAGATTAAAAAAGAAAACTGAAATATCACACAGCCATAAGTATTCAGACCCTTTGCTCAGTATTTAGTAGAAGCACCCATTTGAGCTAATACAGCCACGAGTCTTTTTGGGAATTTTGCGACAAGTTTTTCACACCTGGATTTGGGGATCCTTTGCCATTCCTCCTTGCAGATCCTCTCCAGTTCTGTCAGGCTGGATGGTGAAAGTTGGTGGACAGCCATTTTCAGGTCTCTCCAGAGATGCTCAATTGGGTTTAAGTCAGGGCTCTGTCTGGGCCATTCAAAAACAGTCACCGAGTTGTTTTGAAGCCAACAAAAGCCTTTGTTATTTTAGGTGTGTGTTTAGGGTCATTGTCTTGTTGGAAGATGAATCGACGTCATAGTCTTTGCTCTGACATCCACTGTGAGCTGTAAGGTCTTATACAGACAGGTGTGTGGCTTTCCCAATGAAGTCCAATCAGTATAATCAAACACAGCTGGACTCTAATGAAGGTGTAGAACCATCTCAAGGATGATCAGAAGAAATGGACAGCACCCGAGTTAAATATATGAATGTTACAGCAACGGGTCTGTATACTTACGGCTGTGTGAGATTTCAGGTTATTTTTTAATAGATCTGCAAATATGTCAACAATTTCCTGTCTTTCTGCCAATATGGGGTGCTGTGTATACATTAGTGAGGGGAAAAAAATGAACAAATGATTTTAGCAAATGGCTGCAATATAACAAAGAGTGAAAAATTTAAGGGGTCCAAATACTTTCTGTACCCGGTGTATTTTGGCCCACTCTTCTTTGCAAAATTGTTTGAATTCAGCAAAAATTTAGGGTTTTCAAGCATGAATGGCCTTTTTAAGCTCATGCTACTGCATTCAATTGGATTCAAGTCAAGACTTTGACTAAGCCACTCCAAAACCTTCATTTTGGTTTCTTAAACTGGTGTGTTTTGGATTATTATCTTGCTGCAGAACCCAAGTGCGCTTCAGCTTGAGATCACGAACTGATGACATAACATTTTCATTCAGGATTTTCTGCTAAGAAACAGATTTCATCGTTCCATCAATCACAGCAAGTTGTCCAGGTCCTGAAGGAGAAGCAGCCCAAGACCATCATACTACCACCACCATGTTTGACTGTTGGTGTGATGATCTTTTACTGAAATGCTGTGCTACATTTACACCAGATGAATGAGACACACACCTTCCCAAAAACCCTACTTTCATCTCATCAGTCCATATGGACTGATGAGAATCATTTAGATGTTTTTTTTACAAAAGTAAGACAAGGCTTTGTTCTTTTTGGTCAGCAGTGGCTTTCGCCTTGGAACTCTGCCATGGTGGTCATTTTTGCCCGGTCTCTTCCTTATTGTTGTGTCATGAACACTGCCCTTAACTGAGACAAGGGCGGCCTGTAGTTCTTTAGATGTTCCCTTGGGTTCCTTTGTGGCCTCCTGGATGAGTCACTGCTGTTCTCTTGGGGTAATCTTTGTTGGCCAGCCACTCCTGGCAAGGTCCACCACTGTGCGATGTATTCTACCTTTCAGGATAATTGCTCTCCCTATGGTTCGCCGGAATCCTAAAGCTTTAGAAATGGCTTTTGTAACCCTTTCCAGACTGATAGATGTCAATTACTTTATTTCTCAACTGTTCCGGAATTTCTTTCAATCGTCTCATTTGTTGCAGCTTTTTTAGATCTTTTGTCCGACTTGATTTTGTTGGGACAGATTCTGTTTGAGTGATTGCTTGATTGAACAGGTCTGGAGGTAATTAGGCTGGGGTGTGATCAGTGAAAGTTAACCAAAAATTGTGATTAGCCACAATTAATTCATGATTTAACAAGGGGGTAATTACTTTCTCACAGAGGGCCAGGTAACTTTGTATAGTTTTTTTCCCCTTAATTAATGAAATCACCATTTAAAAACAACATTTTAAGTTCAATTGGGTTATATTTGTCTGATATCTACATTTGTCTGATGATCTTAAACATGAAAATGAGCGAATTATGCAAAAATATAAGCATTTGAGAAGGGGGCCAATACTTTTTCACAGCACTGTACATGTGGTGAAGACTCCTAATTTCAACTAACAACCGAGGCTCAATTTATCTCCTCCTCATCTTAGTGGAGATGCATCATTTCAACTACTACTTCCTGGAGACTGTAGCCGCAACTAAAAAATATTTTTAGAATTGAGTACTCTACCAAATATCCCATCAACTAATCGGGCAAAAATAGATTTTTATCTATTGAGCAACAAAATGTGCATGGGGTGCAGGTATCAATTTTCTCCACTTGGGGTTGTTATCCCCACCTACTATCAGTGATTTTGAATAGGTATAGCTTTAAAAAGCATGGCCTACCCTGGTGAGTGACGTGGGCATCAGCGAATGAAAGTTGAGTTGGCTGGTGCGAGCTCAGGATAGCGGCTGGCTGTTAACTGCAGCAGTAACGTTCGTCCGTGTGGAAAAAATGACTCCCTGCAAAGCTTCGAGGCAGAGGTTTTGCTTTGGATTTTTTGTAATCTAATTATTCAAGTTATTCAACTAATCGTTGCACCCTGACTTGAGACCAAATCCTATTAATACAGGGTTTTGTCATAATTTTGTGGAATCGAGAGCTTTACATAGAGCATAAAAATGAGGATAGCTAAGTTTTTCCACATATAACAGAGGACAGGTTACCCCATAAAAAGTAATTAGTTTAATTTGTAAATAGTGAACCATGAATTGTTTGGGAGATTATTGCATAGAAGTGTTGTCATGGAGACAGCATGTCTCTCCTCTACCTTGATATAGGCAGATCCCTCTAAATCACTGGGAATCTGCACATCAAGGGGACAGTAGTCCTCTGGGATCTTTTTGTCCAGATTGATGTCTGTGTTCTTGATCACCTCGAATGAGCCGTGATGAGGAAAGAGGGAGCCTGTGTGGAGAATAACACGATACAGCTTGTACAGACTTGGCTGACAACATGACCGCACGTACTATGCACAGGTTTTCATAACCTGCACTCCTGTAGCTGAGGTCTCCGAGGATCTTGTCACCAACTTTGCGCAGCTTCCACTGTGAGCGCAGTCGCAGCAGCTCGGAGTTGAAGTCTCGCTGCCTCCGGTTCTCCAGGTTCTCTGCGACAGACTTGTTGAGCTTCTCAGCACCCTTCAGGAGGAGCTGCGCTGCAGTGGCCAGCGATTTCTTTTTGCTCATCAGCTGGAACACCTGAGGGGTCTGGACCAAAACAATACTACATGGAAATTAAATGTCAAGACATGGAAATTAACTTCAAATGCATTTTTTAAAGAAATAGATGACTGCAGTGCTGTGAGAAAGTATTGCTGCTAACACATTTCTGATTTTTTATTTTTCAAATTCATCACACTTAAATGTTTCAAATCATCAAGCTAATTTTAGCACAGATACAGTGGTGCCTTTGGATACAAGTTTAATTCATTCCGAACATGTTCGTAACTCAAAGCATGCATATCTCAAGCCATATTTCCCCATTGAGATGAATGGAAAAGCAATTAATCCATTCCAGCCTCCCCCCAAAAACTAGTTTTTTTTTAATAAGGAAAATAGTACTCTATAACATTGTACTTTATAGAAACATACAGTTATGACAATTACATAGAATGTAAAGAAACAGTTTTTGCCACATTTTTACTTCATAAATGGCCATTGTGCTGCTCCTTCGCATGTGTCCGCCTTGGCCACCTGGGGGCAGTATAATACAGACACACGGATATGTACATGGTCACTCCTCAGTAAACTGCAGTAATATTAGTCTTTTTTCAGATTGTTTGTTTGCATTAAGCTAAATGGACTTTACTAAGGCAAATGCTGACCTTTGGGGGTGCAGTGCAAACTGTAGACCGGTCACAAGCACAGATAAATGGTGAGGGTTGTACGGATTAGAGACAGTGGCACTGACGAGACAAAGGGAAGCAGAGCTGGAGATAGCAGAAATGAAGATGCTGAGGTTCTCTCTAGGAGTGAGCAGGTTGTATAGGATTAGAAATGAGCTCATCAGAGGGACAGCCAAGGTTGGATGTTTTAGAGACCAAGTTAGAGAAAGCAGACTTTGATAGTTTGGACACGATCAGAGGAGAAATAGTGAGTATATAGGTAGAAGGATGATGAGGATGGAGCTGCAGAGGCAAAAGAGCTAGGGGAAGACCAAAGAGAAGGTTGATGGATGTAGTGAGGGAAGACATGAGGGCAGTTGGCGTTAGAGAGGAGACTGGAGGAGATAGGCTTACATGGAAAAGGATGAAACGCTGTGGCGACCCCTAACTGGACAAGCCGAAAGGAAAAGAAGAAGACTTGACTAAAGGCCTCTTTATACTCCCGCGGTCGCGTGGCCGACAACGCCCGCATTGCATCATGTGACCGACGAATTGCCCCGCGCGGCCCCTCTGTGTAGCACGACAACAAATAGTTGCTGCGTGTCGAACGCCGCGGAGATCATCTCTCGTGATTGGTCCGTTTTAGTCACATGCTGTGATGACATACTCAGCGTGCCCCTTGGTTCTACATACCATCTACACCGCCGCCTTCTCGATTGATCGCAAATTGACACTCTGCACCATGTGAAACGTTTAGTTTTCTGATTAGTTTGACAATAAACTTCAACGGAGAGTGGCAAGAAACAGAAGAATTATTTACTATCTGCCAAACTGGTGCTTGCTGTGAAATGAGTTGAGTTCACCACCACTGTGCAGCGCTACGATCTCAAATTTCAAGTCAAAGCAAAAAAACAGGAGAAAAAAAAAAAAAACACCCAACAGCGACTCAGATCTCAGGCCACTCGTATTTTAAGTCACCACTGTATCTCATACACATAACCCAAGTAAATACAGAATGTAAATAACGATTTTATTTATTCAAGGATAAACAACACAAACCTCTCTGGCACTATGTGGAAAAAGTCAGTCGGCAAAATGGACATTTATTCCCCAGTGCCAATACCACAAAATGCATCACTAATAAGTCAGTCTGGAGAGCATTTTTTTCAATTCACCTTGCTCATGGACGAATCTTGAGACACTGGGTCTAGTGCCATGTACTTTTTCTCCTTCACCACGCAGAGCACATCATAGAGGACACACATTTCCGTCAAGGAACTGCGCAAGTTGTTCCGCACAGAGTCCCAAGGCCAAAGGGACGGTTGAAACTTCACTGTGCCTGTGTAAAAGGAAACGGTACACACACACACACACACACACACACACACACACACACACACACGCACACACACACAAATAAAAAAATCTCTCCCTGAGCATATAACACACATTTTTCCTCATGATACCTTCTTCTTCTTCCTGCTCCTGCTTGCACCACTCGCGATCCCGGGATTCGCCTTCGGCTCCCTCCTCTTCAGAGTCGGATCCCTGGCTGAAGTCTATCCGTTGCGCCAACTTGGCCAAGTTCTGGGACATGGACAGGGGCGGCACGTACGTCTCGGTTCCATCTAAGGAGACTTCTTGCACCTGCTTCTCACAGGAAGACTCGATGCTGACCCTCACGCCCGGACCGCTGGCCATGATGACAAGGCTGACCGGTGGACTGCAAGAGAAAGAAAGATATAAGACACGAGAACCTTTATTAGTCCCACAACAGCATTGTATGGCTACTGCAATGTGAAAATATGCAGTACTTGAAAAATCTGTCTATGTTGTTGTTCTTTCCCTTTAAGCTTACCCCTCTTCAGGGGTCGCCACAGTGAATCATAATTTTCCATCTTGCCCTGTCCTCTGCATCTTCTGCTTCAACTAACTGTGGAGTCTGTGCTTTCCCACGGACAAGGTCATTCCTGACCATCCTCATCCCTCTCAGCATCTTCAACTCTGCCACCTCCAGCTCTGTCTCCTGGTCATTGTTACCGACTCTAAACCATACACCATGTCTGATTTCGCTACCGTCCCAAAACCTTACCTTTCACCTTAGCTGATTCTATTCTACCACAAAAGACTCCCGACACTTTCCTCCACAGGCTCAATTTGAATAAAATAGGTTTTCTGGTTTAATCTGTAACTACGGTAATTCTACCTCCATCGGCATTTTTAAGAATGCAATCATGCTCGCTACTATAATTTATTCGTGATTTAAAAATTAAAGTGTGATTCCGTACTATCAATGGTGAAAATATATAAATACTGCAGGTACAATTTTTGTTGTGCTTGGCTATCTGAACAGCCTAGAGTTAGCTCCATGCTAATTAATGTTAGTTGGTGCACCAAACCGCGAACAGAATATCTAAACGTCATACCATATTTGAATAATATATCTCACCTCTCTTTTAAGCGACTGCTTCCAATGTAAAGGTTATTCCTTTCACTTGTGGTATTATTGCCACGGTGATGGGTTCATTCCTTGCTTAATGGCTATACACTCTTCTTCGTTTTCTGAATAAAGGGTGCCAACTCTCATCCGGGGAAATAGCGCCACTTGAGGTGAAAAGTGCCATTGTAGTTGCCAAAGTTAAAATACTAACGACATATATCCCATTTTTAATATATTCCTGATCGAAGTGAAGATAATTGTATTCAAAAGTGTCAATAAACGTAAATAATAATATCAAGAGAATACATTTAAATGATACAACTAAAGTCCCAAAGGTACGCGCGAACACGGCGGGACGTTTATACCACAGGATGTGACGTATTACAAATTCAACGCGGCCGCTTCGCAGTTCGCACAGATTTGGCTGCTGCAAAAAGTCTCATTTCGTTTTCGTTGACCGCATTACTTTTTGTAATTTAGCGTTCCAGCCACAACTTGATATGATCGCATTTGATCGTTTAACTCGCGTTCGAGCGGCGAGACGTTTGCGACGCATTGAAGTTAACCAGCTGGGCTAATTAACGGAGCTGCTAGCTGCATATTATTGCCACAGAGAAATGTATACACCGAGAGACAATGGCGAGACGGCTGGGAAAATTAAGACTGAGCCCCAACGAAGAGGCCCAGTTGATACAAGAAGAAAGGGAGAGGAGGAGAAAACTACGAATACAACAGGTAAAAGAGAACAGACTTTTCGACGTTCTGCTTTGTATAACGTCGTGTTTTTTGTGTGTGATCGTTATCCCGTTCAAAGTCCGCATTGCTTTCGGTCGCTTTTATTTGGCGCACTTCAAAATCAATCAAAACCTTTATTTAATCTGAATTTAAAAAAAAACAAAAACAATTGAAACCTTGGTCTCTTTTTCAAGGGTGATCTGTACAAGAAGACGGACAACGAATCACGTCATAAAAAATCTGTAAACATAGCAGTCTTTTCACGTCACAACACAATGACGAAGATTTACAAAATCAATGTACCAAGAAAATAGCGACACGTCAGAGTAGGAGCAACTGCAATAGAAAAAAAAAAAAATCAGCAACTTTGACTCTAAAAACTACAGAGGACGCCACTTTAAAACGCAACCAGCGCCGCGTGCTTGGCTTGTTTAATTCTGCAGAGCGAAATAGGAAATGCAGCAGGCATGCCCAAACACATCCCTCTGTTGGTCACTTTTAATGTTCACTGTATAATTGAGAAGACCCAACATTGCAGCACAACCTGCGATGTGACTATTGCGCACACATGCATCGGAATGACGATGCTCAAATAAAATATCGTGCGGTACGACTGGTGTTAAGCTACTTATCTTGCCACAGCTGCCCTGGCGCAGTCTGACAGAAGCATGGCTGAGATTCTGCTCCGATGCTGCCTCCGACCACCACCAAACATCCAACCACATTCATGGGCAATGTGGGTTAAGTGTCTTGCCAAGGGACGATGTGCTCGGGTGGGAATACGAGCCGTAAACCCTCCAGTTTCAGGGCATCCTCTTGCCCTCTGCACCATGCTGGCGCCTTATGGGGACTCCACACTTGAAAATTTAGAACTGAAGACACCTTTTTAAATTAAAACTTCAACAAATAAGAAGAGCCTCAATTCAACCGTTCAGATTATGAGGACATTGTTGACTGAGAATCTACACAGGCATATATTCTGATCATTAGGACACATGTTAAAAGGAAACTCATTTTGTGAAGTATTTACATATATTTACGGTAATTGTTCTTTAACAGTTTGGCACATATTGTGGCTCTTCCCTTCTTCGGCGGTTTTAGGAGCCAATTCCTGTCCTTCCGCTAAAAATAATTTTAATAAATTATCTTATCTAATGGTAAGTGTACGCCCTGCAACTGGAAGGTCGTCGGTTCGTATCCTTCCCTAAGCACGTTGTGTCCCTGGGAGAGAACTGTAACCTAGACTGCCTATGAATTCATGTTTTTTTTTTTTTTTTTTTTAATTTATACAGAATTGCAGCCATGCTTTCATCAGACTGACCCAGGGAAGCTGTGTCTATGTATACTGTGCTACCAGAAATTATTCACACCCTTTCACTTTTTCCACATTTTGCTGTGACTTATTCTAAAGCTGATTTGAGTGTATTTTATTTTTTTTAATTTACAGATTTACATAAAATATCCCATAATGACAAAGTAAAAACATATTTTCAGACAGTTGTGCAAATGTATTGAAAATGTAAACATTTAAACATAATAGGTACATACTGTATTTTCACGACCATAGGGCGCACCGTATTAAAAGGCGCAGTCTCAGTTACGGGGTCTATTTCTGTATTTAACACATACATAAGGCATACATACATAAGTATTATTGGGCGCAGGCATGGTAAAACTATCACACTATCTTAAAACATACGTAGCATGCATGCATGCGAAAACAATGTTTTTAAAAAGGCTTGGGGAGCAAAACTGAGTTCGGTTGTACTTTATTGAAGTATTTAACAATGTACTCACGTTATTTTTTTTTTTAAATCAATCCTCATACACAAATCCAAAGTCCTCATCTTCTGTATCCAAAATGAACAGCTGGGCAAGTTCTCAATCAAACACGGCAGCTTTGAGTCAGTCTCGTTGCCGTGCGAAAGCTCGAACAGTGCAAGCAGACACGTTAGAACAGTGCAAGCAGACACGTTAGAACAGTGCAAGCAGACACGTTAGCCCAGCATCCCACAATCCATTCACAAATTGTGGCGTAACTCGCCTGGCGCTGTCTCCTGGTCTTAGTAAACCTGTTATTTGCCATCTGTCATCCATCGCTTCCACGCCGCTCGCAACTTCACTTTGAGAGCCCTGTTTACATCGATGTTCAGCGGTTCGTCAAGCCTCCCGGAATGAAGCTCATTTTTCTGTTTCCTCCACTTGCGAACCATGGATTAGTTGATCTTGAATTCTCTCGCGGCTGCTCAGAGGTCCTTAGTCAAACCGATGTTGTTTTGCACAATGCACACCCCGGGAATGCTCCCAGTCAGTAAAGCGGTTAAAAAAAAAAAAAAAAAAAAAAAACCTTGGCGCTATATCCCTACTGGGGGCGTGGCTTTAGCATCCTTCCCTTGTCCTCAGCCACATCCGCTTTTCCTCTGTGTAAGCAGCGTGTCGGCAGGAAATGCTTAAAAAAAAAAAAAAAAGTCGAGCGAAGTGCTCATCATACAACAAGATTTATAAATGTTGGAACTCTGTGCACACACAAGGCGCGCTGGATTATAAGGCCCCCTGTCCATTTTGGAGAAAATTTAAGACTTTTAAGTGCGCCTTATGGTTGTGAAAATACGGTAAGTATTCACACCCTTGGCTTAATATTTTGTTGAAGCTCCTTTGGCAGCAATCACAGCCTCAAATCTTCTTGGGTATGTCTCTACTTGGGTATGTCTCTACCTTTTAGCAGCGTTGTTTGCGCATGTGTGTGAGAAAAATTCAGATATCGTCGATTATATATGTATATCAATCAAGCAACAGGATGGATGATAGGCTGATGTCTTTTTTGTTTTAATGTCATGCGATCTACCAATACTACCGATCGCGATTGATGCATTGAGCACCCGTGTTCAAAAGTATTCTCTAGCACATGGGTGTCAAACTCCTTTTTGTCTCAGGCCACATTGTAGTTATGATTTCCCTCAGAGGGTCGTTAGAACAGTGAAATGTTTAATCATCAAATCATAATATCATTACACAACAAATTGAGAGATAACTAGTTTTTTAATCAGAAGACAAGGATAATAGTTTTTTCAAGTATTGTTTAAGTTACTGTAGAAGAAGGGTTTGGTAACAAAAAATGAAATATGTCAACATTGTTTATTATGACAATTTGGAATTTGGGTACAGATTTTAGCAAAAATCCCAGAAGTTAACGAGGATGATTTGCTTTCGCGGGCCACATAAAATGATGTGGCGGGGCCGCATCTGGCCCCTGGGCCTTGAGTTTGACACTAATGCTCTAGCATTTTAGACAAAAGGTAAAACATACATGAACTCTAGGGGCATTCAAGGATTGGCCACTGACATACGTTTTCAGTCAGGTCAAACCAACATGACAGAAATAATGGGTGCTAACCTAGTGTAAATAAATTAATTTATTGTAATTAAATTACTTCGCACACACCAAACTTTAGAGCATGAGTCAACAGAACGCCGGCAAGTTTACGTACAACTCTTAGTGCTAGCACTAGCTTGTTAGGCTACAGAACGTTTTGTTGCTTGCTTGGGAGCCGTATCGTATTAAAAGTACGTGAACATACTGTGGTGTCTCGAATTGTCGCTTTCTTTGTTGGGTGTGACTCTTCTCCTGTCCCCGGCCTCCGTCCGCACTCCTTCTGCGCCCTGGGTTGCTTCTCCTCAGAAGATGGTGGCCAAGTGATGGACTTGAATTTAGCTCTCAAATTTTTAAGAAGTAAACTTAGACTAAGACTTGAAATAAAACCAAAAGACAAAGAGCTAGAGCTGATCACTGAATGTTTATTCAAGGCCTCAAACAAACAGCAATTCGCCAGGACGACGAAAATACTGAACAATCACAATGAGACACATAAGAACATCTGTGATTTGCCCACCTTATTCTAAAATCCACCTATTGGTCTTGATTGGCTCATACAAAGTTTCCCTAAAATGGCATAGTTTCTAATCGTATCACAGCAGATCCAATGTCACGTTACCCCAAGTGGTTGGTTTATAATCGTGTCTTAGCACCCTTATTTATATTTTTTTCATTATAATCAAGTAATGCAATATTATCATATATATATATATATATATAGTTAGTTTTTAATGGTATCTGGTGTTCTTTTAATATAAGATTTAACAAGTTATTAAAAGTTTATTGGTTTCTAATGGTGTATGCAGCTACAAGGTGGTTATGGCATTTATTTCCCTCTTGGAGGTGCTCTTGGTCCATCGGGCTAGGCCGGTGGGTGTTTAGTAATGCTGGGCGTAACTGCACCCTGTGGTGTCCTAGCCAATACCAGCTGTACCGACACGCCCGACTTGGAGGAGAACTGCAGTACATTTTCAAAGCTGCGCGCGTAATTTGTTTTCCAATATTGTGCAGCCCTACTCCAACTTGTCGCCCTTCCAGGTTCGTGAGCAGCAGAAGGATTTTGCGCTGCAGACGCGGCAGAATGTGGAGCAGAGGCGTCGGCGTGAGCTCGAGCTGCTGGGACAGGGACTACGGGAAGAATGGGAGCAACAACGGAGCGAAAAACTGCACATGCTGCAGATGCTTTACGAACAGAGCCTCCAGATGGTCGGCCATGGACAGAGAATGGCCAAAGAAAATGTAATAATATGGATTTCAGTAACATAACATAAAATTATAATACCGTTAGTTCAAATAGCATGTCTCTAGTGGTGCTCTGAGCGTGTTGGTGTCAACTACTAGTGCATGTTTTTGTTTTTTGCAGTATTTGTCCTACTAGTGAAGACTAAGCTCATTACTAGTACATTGACCTTAAGATCCACGTCAAGAATATGAATAAATCCTCAAGATCTGAATACAAAACAGCGTCTCACGTATTAAATGTCATTCAACCTGAAAAAGGAGCCTGATTTGGCGGCCTTAGCCCAGAGGGAGGCGCAGAATCACGCAAAAGCAGAGGAGCGCTTTCGAGAAGCCCTCAAGGAGCTGAAGTCGCAGAGGCTTAAAGACAGCGAAATGCAAAGCCGGTGAGAATTTTTCAACATCTGAATGTGAATATCGAAGCAGAATGGCAAAATAATTGTGCCTTTTTTTTTTTTTTTTTTCCCCCCTTCCAGAACAATCAATGCCAGGAAGAAGGCACTTCAGGTAGAAAAGGATAGATCGGCAAAAGTGGCCAACCTCCCAGTGGCTACACCAAAACCAATTCTGGTGTGTTACCCTGTACTAAAAGGTCGTACTTGAAATGTCATATAATGATTATCATGACCAAAATGATCACTTTGGTATTATCCCATTATAGTACAAGAGATGTAAACAGAACAAAAAAGATACATGCCAGAAGCATAGCAGCAGTTTTTATTTTAATACAAAAAATATAAAATCTGCAACCCACTGTGCTTTTTGACTTGAAAAATTGTAAACTGTAGCTACTAAAGTAAATTTTCATGCAATGGAAGACCTCATGAAATGTACTTGAATGGTGCCCTATTTTTAGAAGACCAACTTTTCCTAGTAGTTGACATTTAATATTGGCTCTATGGTGCCTCACTAAACATTTGAAATATGAATTAAAATTGTCCATGCATTCCTGAGGTCCAAACGTTTTTCTGCCAAGAGGCCTGAAATCAGGTTATTCGAATTTTCCACGTTTATCTATGTCACTAGCGAAGAGCTCCGCTTATATCCCTGCTCCTGAGCCAGCCCTGCCTATATAACAAACTTGCTCTCACAAGTGGCTCTTCTACATGGAGGAAATCAATTAGAGGAAAGGTGGCGGTCTTAGCCAAATATGGACAAAGCGGATACAAAACCGGGTCAAACAGAAGTAGCTGTCAGAGGAAAATCGTATGACAAAACCAGTGGGTTTTTTTTACATGAAATTGACACTTTTATACTAAGTCCATGTTAACACTCTGTGGAGGTGTAAATAGCCAAAATATTGGCCTTTTAAATGTCTAAAGGCTGTGCGTGGTTTAGCAACTGTTTTCATGAATGACCAATCAGTCTGCCACTGGTTTTCAAAATTTAAATCACTGTCGCAACTTCGCAGCTTACAGCCAATCAAAATGCCCCAAAAAACGTTTTTTCTTTTTTTTTTTTTTAATATATATACGGGTTTTGAGAACGCGAGACACCGAGCTTCCGCCGCGCTGACCCAAGCCAAATAATTGGAGAATATAAAACATAAAATATTGTGTTTTACAGCAATACTTAACTATAATCATAATGTGTAATGGGCTGGTGGATGAGAAAGTGAACAGTACAGACCTTGCTGGATAAGTTCAAATGAATGGAGTCAGAGAGACTCCTTTTAAAATGTCCACACTCGCTTTTATTCCCGCCCACGTCCATCCTCCTTAGGAACCTGCTTCTTCCTTAACTATTAATCTTGTAATTTTATGCTTGAAGAAATGTGATTGAGTACAATATGCTGTATATACAGCAACAAACTCCTATACAGGCTTGCTATTCAGGGCATCCATATATCAAACTACTAATGTGCAGGGGTGCGTCGGCAACTCTTATTTTTATCTAATGGTCTGGTCCATAGGGTTGTACCACAGTGTGCGGCAGGCCAAAGATGACTGATATGTTTAATAGTGGTGGGACTCGAATGAAACAGTCTTAGTAATTATATAAATATTTGACAAAATACATACACACAAAAAACAATTACCGTAATTTGTCTATAATAAGCACTTGAGTATATTACGCACCCCAAAAATCGACACTAAAAAAATCAGGAAATCCCTTTTACCAATTTATAACACATACCATGTATTTGCTGCTATCCATGCACAAAACATGGAGTATTATTATTAGTATTTTATTAGGTTTTTCAATGAAATATTCTGCTCTGTGATCATGCACTGACATAATTATTATTATTTTTTAATCGAACGTTTGTGTCGCCCCTCACCATTTCTATTAACGTTCTCATATTGGCAACGAACAAAGACTGTGGTTGACTCAAATCAATGCTCAATGATACGGTACGTATAACATTTTAATAGTACTGTTAGAAATACTACAGTCTTACCGGGTAGGCTGCAACTAGGTGCCATCTCGGCCCTGTGCTGCGATGACTGGGCAGGTACAAAGGAGTCCGCATGTAGCAAGTGGCTGACTAGGAGAAGAGCGGGATTGTTGTTGCGGTGCTGGTTTACCACACTAGTGCTTCCCCTGGAGTCCACAGCACTGGATGAATCAAGTCGTTAGTTAATAGTTGGTGTGTGGTCCACGGGTGTTTTTTTTTCTCCGGCTCTTGTACTGCAAGTCTGGAGATGCAAGCATCTAGCAGCTGCAGGAGCTAGCTAGTGTCTGTAGCAATGCGGAGTAGCTATCTAAGAAGGATTGAGTTCCAAGTGAAACGTCTTAAAGGTAACCAACTGGAGACCGCATTGCGGTGGAACAGAGTCATTTAACAGGGAAATGTAGGGAATGGCGTTGCGCCGACGTAACACACACTCACACATGTCCGGTCTGTGACCCAGAAGTCCATCCGGACAGGTATATATGATAGGATATGTCAGCGCCTGTGAAGACGTCGTTATTCAGGTGTGAAGCAGTGGATGAGCAGCGAAAGTTTTCCGTATTATGTAAAAATTTCTAACATTACATATACTTTTGGAATGAAAGTACACATTTTTCACAACCGCTATACATTTACAATGTGGGGAAAAAAATCTAGTTTGCTTATGATAGTGTACATTTTTTTAAATGTACACCGTCGACTTTTGAGAATTTTTTAGGGGAAAAAAATGAAGAATTATGTCAAACTAAGAAAAATGCACTTAACCATATTAAAATACACTTTTTAAAGTATTACTTTGTTTGTTTTCACTCTTCCGCTTGCTTAGTTCTCCAAGTTAGAGGTAAAGCATGCTTGCTTCAAGCTGCTTAATTTGTCACTTCCGGGTGAAGTTTACTGTAAAATTCATGTAAAACAAAAGATAAACATTGTATATTTAAACACCAAAATGTTCAACCAAACCATAACATACAATGTAAACCACCATAAACGGGCTAACAGAAATTAGCATAGCTGTTACGCTAATTATAAACTGCTATTTGATCACTGAGCAGCAACTCTTCCAAACATTGCATACAATACTCTGGCATTTATTCTCTCTGGTCTGGGAACATTTAAAATGGCAAAATGTGCTACTGTATTATGTCCTCTTCATGCTCTTACTTACGCTGCATGTCTCCCAGTATACAGTACCTCAGGGCTGCTAAGCATGTTGCGGTACAACATGGTACAACACTGAAGGCATGCAACTCTAAATTGGGACTTGCCCGGTATATTGTAAAAACCTATTAAAAAAAAATGGATCGCTTAAAAATCTCTTCCGAATGGAGAACTGTGATTTAGCAGGCTTTCACTGTACAGTGGAACCCCGCTATTTGCAGGAGAGGGAATGGGCCCAACCACAAATAGCGAAAATCTGTTACTAATTGACGGCCATCCCAATATTAAAAAAAAAAAAAAAAAAAAAGTGAATCTGTGTGTGGCGAACTGCGAATATACGGTGGTCCACTGTATACAGTGTTTTTTTTCCCCTTTCAAGCAGGCTACTGATTCAGAGAAATTGCATGTGGGAAAGAAGTCAGACGTCAGTGCCTTTGCCTTTACACGTTATCACATGGCCACAGTGGACCGAGCGGTGGACACGCAGCTGGTAAAAGCCTTTCCGTTAACCGTATGTTCCTGTTTCGCGTTGTACTAAGTGGATTCGCACAAATAGACTGATGCCCATGAGGGAGCGGAACTGGAGATGAAGAGGCTGCAGGACTTCCAGAGGGACGACGAAAGGAAGAGAGCCGAGCGGATGGAGACTGCTCGTCTTCGAGGGAAATCCGCTTTGCGGAAAGAGCACCTTGCACTGGTATGACTTTTCATGCGCTTGTTACTTTGACGCAATACGCAGTACTAAGGGTTAAACCGCCAAGTAGACGTGCTGAGTTTACCACTGCACAATGACTGTTCAAGCTTAATGTCGATTAATCGGCAATCATGTGTTGGGTTTTACAACACACTAGCTGAAAAATCTTATAAATTAATCTTCATGTCAGCTGTTAATTAGCAAATTCACCAAATGCCCTCATGCAATAGTGAAAAAAGAGTTCTGCTTTAACGATGGCACGGAGATGAGTGGTCGTCGATCAACAATCTCTTTATTGTGAAAATGAACTTTTACTGTCGTCCTGACTTGACCATAACGATGCCCAAAAAACATCCAACATTGTTTCGCTCAACCCTTGATCCTGCACCCGCAGACACAGCACGTCCTTGGGTTGGGCATTGAGTATCGACAATCAATTGGAACCCGGACAAACATTCCAATTCTGCCGGAATTGTTCAAATCTTAAAATTTCAGTTCCTAGTTTGGATGCCTGTTGTCCGCTGAGCTGCCGACCTGAAGAAGAACGTGCTCAAAATCGGTGAAGAGTAGCAGCGTGGCTGTGATCGAAAGTTTGTCTTAACCTTTTTAAAATACATGACCAGTCACCTCAGTGCACCGCTTGCAATAAGATTAGGTCATAATGTTATATTGTACAAGGGAGGTTTCGCGATGTGTCGAAGTAACGGAGTGCAGTCTTTGACGTGCTCCCTCTTGCTCTGAGCCTCAGCCTACAGTGTGCTGAACTTCAGTGAAGTCAACGGGTGAGTGAAACAAAATACTCAGCTAACAAGTTAAACGGTGGGTCAAGATACAGTGGGGAAAAAAAGTATTTGGTCATTCACCAATTGTGCTAGTTCTCCCACTTAAAAAGATGAGAGAGGCTTGTAATTTTCATCATGGGTATACCTCACCTATGAGAGACAAAACGAGAAAATAAATCCAGAAAATCAGATCGTCTGATTTTTAAAGAATTTACTCGCAAATTATGGTGGAAAATAAATATTTGGTCACCAACAAACCAGCAAGATTTCTGGCTCTCATAGACCCATATCTTTAATAGGCTTCTCTGTCCTCCACTCGTTACCTGTATTAACGGCACCTGTTTGAGACACCTGTCCACAACCTCAAAGCAGTCACACACCAAACTCTACTACGGCCAAGACCAAAGAGCTGTTGTTAAAGGACACCAGAAACTAAATTGTAGACCTGCAACAGGCTGGGAAAACTGACTCTGCAATAGATAAGGAGCTTGGTGTGAAGAAATCAACTGTGGGAGCAATTATTAGGAAATGGAACACATACAAGACCACTGATAATCTGCCTTGATCTGGGGCTCCACGCAAAATCTCACCCCGTGGGGTCAAAATGATCGCAAGAACGGTGAGCAAAAATCCCAGAACCACATGGGGGGACCTAGTGAATGACCTGCAGAGAGCTGGGACCAACGTAACAAAGGCTACCATCAGTAACACACTACGCCGCCCGGGACTCAATTCCTGCAGTGCCAGATATGTCCCCCTGCTTAAGCCAGTACATGTCCAGGCCCATCTGAAGTTTGCTCGAGAGCATTTGGATGATCCAGAAGAGGATTGGGAAAATATAATATGGTCAGATGAAACCAAAATAGTTTTTGGTAAAAACTGAACTTGTCGTGTTTGGATGAGAAAGAATGCTGCGTTGCATCCAAAGAAAACCATAGCTACTGTGAAGCATGGGGGTTTAAACATCATGCTTTGGGGCTGTTTTTCTGCAAAGGGACCAGGACGACTGATCCGTGAAAAGGAAAGAATGAATGGGCCCATATATTGTGAGATTTTGAGTGAAAAACCTCCTTCCCTCAGCAAGGGCATTGAAGATGAAACGTGGCTGGGTCTTTCAGCATGACAATGATCCCAAATACACCGCCCGGGCAACGAACGAGTGGCTTCGTAAGAAGCATTTCAAGGTCCTGGAGTGGCCTAGCCAGTCTCCAGATCTCAACCCCATACAAAATCTTTGGAGGGAGTTGAAAGTCTGTTGCCCATCGACAGCCCCAAAACATCACTGCTATAGAGGAGATCTGCATGGCGGAATGGTCCAAATACCAGCAACACTGTGTAAAAACCTTGTGAAGACTTATAAAAAATGTTTGACCTCTGTCATTGCCAACAAAGGGTATATCACAAAGTATTGAGATGAACTTTTGTTATTGACCAAATAGTTATTTTCCACCATAATTTGCTAATAAATTCTTGAAAAAAATCAGTGATTTCTCTGGGGTTTTTTTCTTCTCATTTCGTGTCTCATAGGTGAGGTATACCTATGATGAAAATTACAGGCCTCTTTTATCTTTTTAGGTGGGAGAACTTGCACAATTGGTGGCTGACTAAATAAATGTTTTGCCCCACTGTATATGAAAATAAGAGCTAACATTAGAATATGTATTTTCTATACCAAGCTAACCCTGTCTACAGCGCTCACACACATTGCCTGGAAAGGCAGATGCGATAATAAAAAAATAAGAACTGTTTTTGAGTTTATAATGTACCTTCTGTTATTCTGGACTGGCTTGCCAATTTGTTCTACAAACGCCAATTCCTATGAAGTTGGGACATTGTGTAAAACATAAAGGAAAACAATTGAATTATTTGCTAATCCTTTTCAACCCATCGTCTAGTACAGTGTTTCTTAACCTGGGTTCGATCGGACCCCAGGGGTTCGGTGAGACAGTCGCTGGGGTTCAACGGAGGACTCGACACACACCGTGCGTGTATCCGTAAGCGCCTTTACACTGCATTTTGAATGCCGTGTTGGGCGTTTACCATTGCGGCGCTGTGCCTCAAGTTGAAATGCTCTGTTCCTTTTTCTTTATTTAGCATTTCAACAATACACTTGAGTTGAATAGCATTGCTGTGGCGCCAGACAGCGCATCAATAATAAAAAAGAGCCCCAAAAAAAATCTAGTCTTACCTATGAACCCTTATCCAGGATTGTAGAAATAACAGACAAGGAACATAATTTGTTGTGAATTTTCACAACGAAGTCTATTCCTCTGATATGAGAGTGGCACTTACCAAGGGGAATGGCAACAGAAAATTCACATTCACACTAACAGTAAATTTTCATTTATTTTTTTTGTGTGTGAAATTCATGTTTTGTTCTTTTAAAACAATGATTTTGTGCGCAACTGATGCATGGTTCATTTTGTGCATGGCCTGGATGACTGAGAATCTACACAGACAAAATATATACCCATTTTGAATTTGAAATAAACCGTATTTTATTTTTAAAATTAGGAAGTTTTCCTTGAACTCCAGATGAAACTTGCGGGGTTCCGTACCTCCAACAAGGTTAAGAACCACTGGTCTTGTACCAGTCTAATACTCGCACTCTTGAAGCCACGCTATTGTAACACGCGCAGAATGTCACTTAGGATTGTCTTGCAGCGATGTTGCTGGAAAAGATGTTGCTTGGATGGTGCATTATGTTGCTACGAAACCTGTATGTACAGTCCTGCTCACCATTATTGGCACCAATTAATTTTAAGTATGGGCAAGAGGCGGGGTTCACCCTTAACTGGTCGCCAGCCAATTGAAGGGCACATCTACGTACGATTTAGAGTCTTGAATTAGCCTACCATGCATGTTTTTAGAATGTGCGAGGAAACCGGAGTACCCGGGGAAAACCCACACAGGCAGGGGGAGAACATGCAAACTCCACACAGGCGAGGGTGGATTTGAACCCTGGTCCTCAGAACTGTGAGGCAGACGTGTTAACCAGTCGGGCACCTTGCCGCCCTTGTTATGCTCCAATGCTTCAAAGAGACACTGTAAATTTTTCCTCTGCTTCCTGTAGGACCGCGATCGGCTTCTTGTGGAACTGGAGCACATGCAGCAGGCTGACATGTTGAGGAGGCGGCAGCAGGCGTTTCAGATGCCGCCGCAGATCTTCCAGCCGCCTCACTTAAGGCAGGAGATGAAGGATGACTTCCAAAGGGACATGGAGTTTGCCTTTGAGGACATGTACACCAGAGAAAAGAGTAAGAACTCTGTACTTATTATAATAATCTGTCAGCAAATAGTAATTGACACCCTCCTACAAATATATAATTACCGATATTAACAGTCAAAATGAAAAATATACTACAAATTGTGATCCTATTTCAAACTCATCTTAAAACACTACAATTAAAAATAAATGGCTTACAGATGATTTGGTTTTTGGGGAAAACATTTTTACATTGGAAGTGCGCATGTAAAAACTGCAAAGACTTTCTGTAAATTCCACTAACAACTAGGCTTTACACGATCAGGATTTTTGGGGCCGATCACCGAATTTAAAAAAACGATAACCGATCACAAGATAGACTGTGTCTATTTAAATGACCTGTTCATTTACTGTACATGTGTACTTAATTGCTCAAAACATTTTGTTTACAATAAATGTATCTTTGTTCCTCTATTTATGCCAGTGAGGCATTGTAACAGACAGAACAAATGAATGGTCTATTATTAGATGGCAGGAAGTAAATACAGTAATTAATGTATCCACTTTTTGTGACATTTTTGTTTGTTGGTGCGCCGTAAAATATGTTCCTTGGCTCCAAAAAAGTTGGAAATCACTGCTCTCGTCAGATTGTGTATTCTAATCAGTCAGGTCAAACCAACATTACATGACCGAAATAATGGGTGCTAACTTACTGTAATTAAATTACTTTATTTTTAATTAAATGACTTCACCCACACCGAAACCTTCGAGCATGATTCGACAGAACGGCGGCATGTTTACGTCCAACCGGTCGTGATACCGCTAGCTTGCTAGGCTAAACAACATTTTATTGCCTATGTGAACATACCTCAAGCAAGCCTTAAACGAACGTCCTCTCCTGTCCTGAGCACCGGTGACCACCAACACACGTTTTCCCCCATTTTGTCCTTATAATACAATCCACTTTTGTTGTCGTCGCAACGGTAACGAGTGTAGCCAGTCACATTTGAGTTGACAAGATAAAGCCCAATGATTATAAAAAATGGGATGCGGTGGTATCGGAATACAATATTTTATTTCAGTTGTCTGACAGTGCAATCGTGAAAGAGGAAATTTCTCTTGTTTGATCCGGGAATTACATGTTGTCTGTTGCACACAATAACTTCATTGGCCGTCAAATATTTCCAATACTACGTCAAAAGGTACGCGACAAGGCTCAAAAGAAACTAGCTTTTGGATTCAAATATACTGTATACGGGGTGATGCGGAGAAAATGTCTTTTGCGGAGTTGATCAACGACATCATTGATCTGATCGGCGAATTATGACAAAGCTGATCAGCATAAAATGCTAATTATCGGACCGATAAGCCCGATAAAATCGGTGTAAAGTCTACTAACAACCCAGGGTGAACTTGGCTCCTCCCCAATGTCTCGCAGTCAAGATTCATCACTTCAACATACAGTGGCACTTTGACTTAAGTTTAATTTGTTCTGTGACTGGGCTTGTAGCTCAATCTAAATGTACTTCAAATTGTGCGTGAGGGGATGCTGGGCGGATGTTGAGTTGATGTTCTCTGCTGCCATCTAGCGGCAGCGTATCCAAAGCCAGCTTGTACCTCAAATTTTGACTGGCAACAAAGGAAAAAAAAATTGTTACTCTGGAAAACTTAGATGGTGCATTCGTAAATCAAGGCACCGCTCTACACGTTATTAATTTAGACAAGGCTTTGACAGCACCTTGTTGCATCTTAGGGTGTTTTAGAAACTGCACAAAAATTACAATGAGGTAATATTTTTTTTTGGGTCTGAATAACTGGCGATAGGTTCTACAGAAGAAAAAAAACTTGAAAACGTGAATTTTCGAACAGTGAACTGCAAGTATGCAGGGCATTACTGTATGCGTGTTTTGACATGGAATGGCTATCTTCCAACCAAGTGGCCTCAAATGATACAAGTGATGCTTTAATGCAATTTAATGTACCTGAACCCAGAAATCAAAGGTGACCTCGTGGGCCGGCTGGTATCCGAACCGCTTCCTGACACATCCACAATCAGCCAGGACCCAGAGCTGGATGTCATGCTGGACGAAACCAACACATCTGAAATAGACAAGTCGCAAGTGGACCCGGAATCACAGGACTCTGCATGTGGTACTAAATTATAAATCTTTTTTACATGGATTATACAGTAGAGGCACTACACTGCATTCCAAATGTATTATGCAAATGCTTTTTTTCTCTGATTTTCCAAAATCGTTTCGATACAAAAGGCAGTCGACGTAATTTTTAAGTCATCTACTGTCAGAACATAAGTCTAAGGTTTTTGAACAAAACTAATGATAACAGTTTGTGGGCAACCTAAGGCACACCTTTGCAATAATTATTCTCTCTAATCAACAGGTTTGTGAAAAACATTTGAGAGAAATAAGCCTTTTGTGTACATAGAAAAAGTCTTTGATCTTTGAGTTCAGCTCATGAAAAAGGGAACAAACAGAAAACTAGTGCGTTTATATTCTGGTTCAGTGTACGTTTCTAGTGAGGAAAATTACGAATGGGCATTTTGGTGCTGCGAGTAAGGCGCAAGAGGCTACGAGTGGTTGGTAGTAGTAGTAGTAGTATTGTAGCACAGTAGTTTACTAGTAAGCCAAAAGTGGCATTAATAGTGGGAAAAAACACTATTAGTAAGATGCTGTCGTTCTGAGCTTAATTTACATGAGGACAAAAGACCTCATTCACTAATAAATGCGTAGAAGTGTTCTCATTCTGCGCATCAGTTGAGCATATACGCAAAATTACCGTCAGACTCGTGATACGTGCGTACCGCCCAATTTTCTTCGCACCTGCGTACATTTGCCCATTCATCCCTCCTTCAATGTGAAGTTTACCAGTACCATTTGCTGAAAATCAGCCCCACACCATCATGTTCCCACCTCCGATCTTTACTGTTGGTATGGTGTTTTTAGGGTGCTGTGGAGTGCCATTTCTCCTCCAAACGTGGTGTTCATGATGGCATCCAAACAGTTAAAGTTTGCTCTCATCAGATCAGACTATATTCTCCCAGTATTTGATTGGCTTGTCCAAATGTTGTTCAGCAAACTTGACATCCTTTTTTTTTCCCAGCAATGTGGTCTTTGCATACAGGCCATAGCGGCGGAGTGCATTACTCACTGTTTTCCTTGTGACAACAGTACCTGCTAATTCCAGGTCTGTTTGAAGCTCTCCACAGGTGTTCCTTGGCTCTTGGACAACCCTTCTGATTATTCTTTGCACTCCTCTATCAGAAATCTTGGGAGGAGCACCTGATCGAGGCAAACTGGTTTGAATTATTATCGCTAGAGTTATTATTATAGAGCTGCCAACCAATAAAAATTCACTTCCAGAACAGTTTGACCAAATTTGTCTAAATTTCCACATTTTCAAAATGTTGTCAAGAACATTACTGTGGGACAGTCATAATCATAATCGTTAATAAATGATGGCTTCACTGTGTCATTTTGTTTTTATTACATCAACTTTGTAATGGCAGGCGCAGTTGCAGCCTGAATCAATGTACCAGTATATGAGATTTCGACCTGCCACCATCAAAAATATGGATTTATTTGCCTTTGGCAATTCTGTTTTCATGTCCATGAAATCAGATTAACCAGAGCTCAAATGTCAAAAATAAAACTCAGCACACTATTTTGCAAACAAATAACATTGGTAGATTGAATTGCTGCTGAAATGATGCAAATTTCCCCATTGTGGGACTAATAAAACTTCTTTTGTATTACAAATATTTATTAAAACTAACATACTTTTAACCTGCCCATGTTCTGACGTGACGTGCAGTGACGTACCAATTAATTTCAATTTCCAGTTTTCAGTTTGTTTGTGCATACACATGGTCAGATGACGTTATGAATTTGTTTGCGGAGTATGAACAAAAACAAGTACAAACATATTGATATATCACGGGTTTGTGTGTCAAATGTGCATACGCATGAGTTAAGCACAAATCTGTGTGTATGCACGGTTAGTGAATGAGGCCCAAAGATCATACTAAAACATGGACCTGAAGCTGGATATCTGGATATCGAATAAATGCTTAAATGGCTTTCCGTACGCCCCTCTAAACTTGCAGTGGACACTGTCAGAGCAGCTCCCAGACAGGCCCTGAAGAAACTCCTCAGTCGCATCAGGAACCAGAGGAGCGAGTCAACAAGCTGCAACAATGGTGTCAATGCAGCCCGTTCTCTCGTCACCGTCGCCAGTCGGGTCTCAGAGAGGGACACGGATGTGATCCCAGAACGGGATACCATCGTCAGGCCTGGGGGAGTTGCGGAGAGGGATGCGGTTGCTGATTCAGAGGCACTTTCGGAGCGAGACATGACCATCGACACAGGCTCCCTCAGCAGCCAGCCCACCCAACCTCCATCGTCATCTACAGGTAATGCTGCATTCAAAGTATCTCACTTAGGGCTGCATAGGGGTGGTCAATTTGGTAAATTCCTTGTTCACTCGAGCTTATTAATGCAGCCCTATGGGGGTCACAAGCCAGCGCAAACTCTAGGCCCGTCCCAAGCCCGGATAAATGCGGAGGGTTGCGTCAGGAAGGGCATCCGGCTTAGAATTACAAACAAATATGAGCATTCATCCAAAGAATTACAGATCGCCGTGATCGTGGCTCGGGTTAACAACGTCCACCACCGCGGCGTCATCCTACAGTGCGACGGTGGAAATTCAGCTACTGTGGGTCGAAGATGGAGAAATGGAAAGCGGGTTCTTAGGCAGAAAGAGAAGAGGAAGCAAAGAGCCTAGAACTCAATGTAGGAACTCTGAATGTTGGGACTATGACAGGTAAAGCTCGGGAGTTGGTTGACACAATGATTATCCAGGAGAGAGACACGCCCAGGAGAGCAGGTGGAAAGGCAGTAAAGCTAGACGTTTAGGGACAGGGTTAAAATAATTTTACCATGGTGGGAATGGGAATTTGTCCGCAATGTACAAAAACCCACTTTTTTTGGGGGGGGTAAGTAAAAGACACTAGACTCTGAATAAAAGGCCAACATTGGACCCGCATTCATGAGGTAGCAGCCTACTTCATAAGGGTCGATTGCTAATCGCATAAATTACTTTATTTTTATAAATGATGCATTGTTAGTGTCTGCGTTTTTTACAGATTGACATTTTGTTTCCATCACCAGCAAAGCCCATTAGTCATCTGATCCCGGCAGATGCTCAACACCAAGATGACCTTTCCTCCAAAATCCTGGAACTTGAAATGGAGCGAAAGAAAAGGGTAAGGGATAGTCAAGGCACTGGCGAGCTTCGGGTAAACGAATCGTTTCACTGATGCCCCCCCTAAGGCAGTTCTACTCATGCGTATTGTGATGATTGACTGATCAATTGAAAGCATACAGCAGCGCCTGAACTGACTTTCCAAAATGTATTACTTCAACATATACCGTATTTTCATTACCATAGGGCGCACAGTATTAAAAGGCGCAGTCTCAGTTACGGGGTCTATTTCTGTATTTAACACATAAATAAGGCACACCGTATTATTGGGCGCAGGCATGGTAAAATATACGCTAGCTTAAAGCCTACGGTAGCATGCATGCACGCTAAAACAATGTTTTTACAAAGGCAGCGGGAGCAAAACTGAGTTTGGTTGTACTTTATTGAAGTATTTAACAATGTACTCACGTTATTTTTTTATCAATCCTCATCCACAAATCCATCGAAGTCCTCATCTTCTGTATCCGAAATGAACAGCTGGGCAAGTTCTCCATCAAACACGCCAGGCTCCCTCTCCTCATTGTCAGAGTCAGTCTCGTTGCCGGGGGGCTGTTCAGCAATGATGCCAGCTTTTGTGAAAGCTTGGACAACAGTCAAAGCAGATACCTTAGCCCAAGCATCCACAATCCATTCACATATGGTGGCGTAACTTGCCCGTCATTGCCTCCCAGTCTTAGTTGCACTTGGTTTTTCACAGCGGCTGTGAGATGGGTGCGCATGGAGTCACAGATCAACAGGGACAGTGATGCGTGGAAAAAAGCATCCAGTCTCTTTACGTACACCTCACTCAGCCACTCTCTCATTTTCTCCTCGTGCATCCAGCCCTCTTGATTGGCCTTAACGATGACTTCGGCTGGAAACTTTTCTTTAGGCAGCGTCTTCCCCTTGTAAATCACTATAGGTGGCAGTTTCTGTCCATTACCATGGCAACCAAGCACAACAGTAAAAGCAGACTTCTCGTGCCCCGTTGTGCGTATCGCTACCGTGATGGTCCCCTTCTCTACAGTGTGGTTCACCGGGATGTCGAAAGTGAGTGAACCCTCGTCCATGTTGGTGATGTGGTTGGGCTGGATGTATTTGTCGGCAATCTTTTTACCGCAGTAGAAGCGGAACTTGGCCATCTTTTCCTTGTAAGCCGCCGGAAGTTGCTGGGCCACAGTAGATTGCACCGTTTCATAAAACGAAAGCACCAATACGGACCCCCTCGAAAATGTTCGATTCTTATTTCTTCTGCAAGCGTTATTGCCCTCAGTCGAATGGTGACTGAAGAGACGCTTCTCCCGGCTGTTGTTTGCTCATTAATCCATTGCTCGAGTTGGTCTTCCAGTTCGGGCCACCTTGCCTTGTTTCCGCGGAAACTCATCTTCGTCTTCTTGACTTGGCGAAGCTCGTTTTCCTGCTTCCTCCTCTTGCGAACCATGGATTTGTTGATCTTGAATTCTCTCGCGGCTGCTCGATTCCCATGTTCCTCCGCGTAACTAATAGCTTGCAATTTAAACTGTGCTTCGTAAGCGTGTCTCTTCGTAGGTGCCATTTTCGGGGGTCCTTAGCCAAACCGATGTTGTTTTGCACAATGCACATACCGGCGCTGTATACCTACTGGGGGCGTGCCTTTAGCGTCCTCCTTCACGCGCAGCCTTCCCCCTTTACGTCCGCATGCTGTCCTCAGCCACGCCCGCTTTTCCTCTCTATAAGCAGCATGTCGGCAGGAAATGGTCCCAGTGAGTCGAGCGCTCATCACACAACATTTATAGATTTTGGAACTTGGTGCACACATAACGCGCGCCGCATTATAAGGCGCCACCGCCCGTTTTGGAGAAAATTTTACTTTTAAGTGCGCCTTATGGTCGTGAAAATACGGTACTCTACTTGCTTAAGACCAATTACTGTACTATTTTCATATTTAGACAGGGCATTAACCGAATAGGTGATTTTATTTTTTTAAGCGAACCAGTTTGCATTTCAGTTTAGTTTTTGGGATTAAGTTTTGCATGACCTTTGCTTCATTCTGCAGGAGCTGGAGCTGGAGCGGGAGAAGCAGCAGCAAATGGCTTTGCTGCAGGAGTTGGAAGAGGAGAAAGCCCAATTAGAGCGGCTTCTCAATGATATTCAGCAGGAGGGAAACCACCCAAAGGTTACTGTGGCCCAGGAAATTGCTCTTAAACAAGCAGAGGTACCGCCAGTCCATGACCAGGATGTTCCCAGAGGTCGAGAGGTAAGCAGATGCTTGAATACATTTTTTTTTTTTTTTTTTTTTTTTTTTTTTTCTTGGTCTTGATTTTCAATCGTCTAGATATGCATGAGTAATTTCTTGATTGATACTACAGCTGCTGACTCCTGAGCACACCAGAAGGATCCGAGAATGTCAAGAGCGCCTCCTGGAACAAAACAGGTGTGTTGCACCATTTGCTGCTTTAGTTCTATGGTAAACCGCTGCTATTTGCAGTGGATAGGGACCGAGCCCCGCTCCGAGTAGCGAAGAACTGCAAGTAATTGATGCAACCCTTCTTTATTATTTTATATATCATTGCCTATATCATGGGTCACAACCATAAATACTCAAGAGGCATTTGGACAGTCTCCCAAGGGGGGGAACGACACTGTGAGCCACAAAACCCTTTTGATATCTAAAGTGAGGATAACCTGTGTATTTATGGTTTGTTTCATTCATGACATCAATGAACTGCTCCAGAGAACATGGCATTTTATTTCTATACATGACAAAAATATTTTGAAATCTGGGGGGGGGGGAAAGACTCGTGGTTGAAGCTTACTTACAAATAAAGTCGTTGTCTACTTGAGTCGTCCTTGTATTCATGAAATCAAAGCCAAACTTTAATTATTCACCTGTGACCAACCAAAAAGGCAAATCAAAAATGTATATCATTCTGTTGCATTAATTCAGCTGTCACCTTATTAAGGAATATTTCACTTGTAAAATCTAAATGTAGAATTTGTATTTTATGTATATTATTTTAGCTTCTGAACCTCAGCGTAGCGCGTCGGCACATCAGGGCTGTAGATGTCATCATTTTCACACATGATTGTAAACTGTCATCTGTGAGGCGCGAGCGATGCTTGTTTTTCATATACCTGTTGTGCATGTAGTTATAAACACTTTATTGCGGGTTTACTTAACTGGGGTCAAATTGCTCAATAAAACTTGGTGGTAGGTGTCTGTGACTTATATTTTGAGTGGGGAAACCACCATATTCATTTGAAAAAGGAACAAACTCATTTAAATTTAAATACTCATTCATTTTCCAAAGTCACAGAGAGCCACAGCAGAAGAATAAAAGAGCCACGTCACTCTGAAGGCCTATATTAATAGTTATTTAGTTAATGACATAAATACTTAACTGTACACCTCCACACATTAATCCAGTAATGCACATGATAAATTTTGCATTCAGGGGATTTTTATTTTATTTGTTTTTTTCTCTCTCTTAATTCAACTTGTAGAATTAATCAACAGTCTATGGAAGTGGCTCGACGGCACCTGGAAAAATACCAACATGCTCTTCAGGTTCATCGCAACGCGGCCAGCGCGCCGCCTCCTCTGCCACAGTTGCCCTCTGTGGAGCCACAAATTGCTATGGAGGTTACCTCACGAGGGTCTGCTGCTCTAACCTTCCCTTCCAGTCTTCCCTCCCCCAGTTTCAGCCTTTCTTCCAGCCCGCTGCCCGCTGAACCGTTTGGAAGGTCAAACCTTCCAGTTCACCAGATACAGGGTGTCTCAGATCTTGCCCCTTTGAGGCGAAACTTAGTTTCAAGAGTTGCTGAGCGAGCTAGAAGCCCAACAGTAACCATAGAGTCACTTCCGTCTAAAGCGGTCATCAGAAAAGTATGTCCTCCTAAAGCAGTCACCAGGGGGATACTTCCTCCTGAAGCCGTCACCAGAGGGGTACTTCCTCCTGAAGCGGTCACCAGAGAGCCACTTTCTCCTAAAATATTTACCAGAGAGCCAATTCTGCCTCAAGTGATCGCTACAGAGTCACTTCATCCTAAACCAGTTACCAGAGAAGTCCTTCCTCTTCAAGCGGTCACCAAAGAGTCCTTTGCTCTTAAACCTGTCACCACAGACTTCCTTCCTTTTAAAGCGATCACCACAAGCCTTCCATTCCAGCCCATCCAAACAGTCACATTGGGTCGCCCTCCGCTTCCTCGATTTCCGCTAGCTGGATCCCCTGCAGATGACTACTCGGACCGGCAGAGACCTCAGGAGTTTTACGAGCGGCAAAGGGAGGGCGAGGTGGAAAGCTTTGAAGAGCTGCGTCTGCAACAGCGAGAGAGCTTGGAGCTACTGAGGCAGCAGAAGGAAACATTGAAGGCTCTGATTAATGTTGATGCGCAAGTGAGAGTGAGTTCACTCTCTTCTGACACAATACGTTCCCTGTTGCTGTTAGTAGTGTAATAACATCTCTTTCAATGTGAAAGTCAAATGCTTGATGGATGGCTGTTCTTTCCAACCCACAGCCGCAAAGTGAGGTCTCAGCACCAGATGACGCTGGTCAAACCCGCTCGGAACTACTTTCTTCTCTGCTCAAAGTAATTGAAAAAGCAAACAAGGGGAGTTTGTCCCATGCGAGACATCTGCAGGTGGAAGATGTCCCAAGTCTACAACTCCCATCCACCAGCAGGGCAGGTAATGCAGGGTGTTGGATTGGGTTCTTTTTTTACAGTATACTTATTTACTGTCAAGCCCCGCATGTAGGAAAGAAGAGCCACAGTCGTCTGCACTTTTCAGCTGTTTATTGAATGCCAGAAGAGCACTAAAACACAAACAATGAGCACACACATGAGAAGCTGCTGTTGGCCACAGCTCACGTCTGGAGTCACTCAGACTCCGGTGTTTCCCACTTAAACAGTTATGAGGTGGGCCGCCATGAATGAATTTTGGCCGCAACTGATGGATTTTGACTTTGGCTGCGCAGATTGTGCCGCTGTGTCTCCTAACCGATACCACCGCTTTCCTTTCTGATACGATACTGCAAAGGCAGTACCTCAAGTGATAGAAGTAACAAAAGTATTTATATTTACATTTGAGAATCGATCTTGTGGTATCAGAGGCATCTACATTTCAGACAGTGTCGATCCTTCCGGTTCTGCACACTCGCACATGCTGTTTTTGTTGCATCTGTTTATTTTTTGGGGGGGAAACAATCCATCTTGGTAAAAGCCCATAGACAGTCAGCAGCATCTTCTGAGTTTAGGATTATGCTACAAAAACACTATTGCGGGAAGCGAACCAAAGTTGCAGCACCGCATGATGTTCACACACTGCCCATGTTTTTCTTTTACAATTACATAAAAACATTTTTTGACATCCACTACTTGTTGCAGACAGTCATATTCACAATGAAATAAATACTTTTTAGACTGTCACTGTCAATCTTTATACGAAGCTAGCTATGATATGCCAATTACGTAAGAATCCATCATGCATGGTTATGCTATACCCCCTCAAAAAGGGTTTGGTTGTGCGGTTGTAACCAACTGAGAAAGTTAATCACACCAGTGCTACTAATGGAAAAGTTAGTGTAGAGCCCTGTAAGTCTTTGATTTTACATTTATGTATTTTTTTTTTATTTAAGGATTTTTTTAATTTAGATTTTTCATTTATGACTTAGGCGGTGTTAGTTTAAATTTAACATTAATTTGTTGTTTTTAAATGTATTTTCAAATTAGCTTCCATTTAAAAAAAAAAAAAAAAAAAAAAAAAAAAAAAAAAAAAAAAAAGCTATTAAAATCCAAATCAAACTTTTTGGGGAAGTCGTAAACGGCAATGCACAACCAATCCCCAACACCCAGCCATCAAATACCCACCACTGCAAACAGATTATAGGCCTGTGGGAAACACTGGATTTACAGACACGCCACCCCACCAGACCCACATCTTAAAGGACATGACAATATGTACTTTATTTTATTTTATCACATTTTATGCTTGCATGTGTTCAAATATGTTTACAATGTGTTAAAAATGTGTGTTTTAATTTAAATGTGTTCAAAGTGTGTGGTAAAACATATTTCTTTGCTCTTTATTGCTGATTTTCACATACATAGGTGGGTCTGGAATGTATCCCCATGATGAATGAGGGTTCACCATATGTCATGTTCCTTCATTCTCTCCAGCCTCGCTCCATGCGCCTGCTCGAGCAGCAAAGCCCCCAGTGACCCGCATCCGGCTCGGCACGATGATGAGGGAACAGCACGAGCTCAGCGCCATACAGGAAGTTGAGACACCAGTGGATACCAGCCAAGTGACTGGTGAGTATAAGATGTCTGCATCCAACTCGTTGTCACCATAACAAAATTCTGACTAATATACGGTACCTGCATAAAGTATTGATACCAATACTGCAACGATACAATGACAAAAACCTCCAACGGGGAACTTAAATTAAAATTTGGAGGAGTCCGGTTGCAGAGGTTTTCCAAGGTCAAAGATCCTAGCATCAAAATGTTCCGATTTTTGTGGCCAAACTGTCAAACAAAATACAAATGGCACATTTTGTTTTCCTTTACGCAACAGATCGTTTTTCAGATCGTTTTTTTTGGTCCATGAAAATACCATGAATGAAAACTATTTTAATCACACTTACGGACAACAATCCATGAACATGAATAAATGTGTTCACCAAAATACAAAGTATTTATTTATTTATTTATTTTTAAACACATCTAAACCCTTAAATAGGTTCCCATTTATATACAAAGAAAACCAGTAAACTGGCACAAACAAATTGGGGCCTAAATTTCAGTACAAATTGAATTGTATTGCTGGCAAACATTTCAAGTAAAGCAGCACAGGCATCTCAGGACAAAATTTTAAGTAATACTGAGCAGGCGAATTAAGCTGAACTTTCAAGTAAATCAGAACAGCTAGGTTTCTCACAGTGTGTATTACCCATTTCAAGTAAATAAGGATTTTGTTTGCCTTTAAGCAACATCTCAGCAGCTGCATTGAGACATTCCTTTACGATCGAAACATTGCTACATTTTCACTTACGTTGCCTCAAAATCCACGCTTATCAGAGTGAACATTCATTTGCTTTTTGCTGGGCTGTCAGTTGTGTAGCTCTACCATACTGGGCTCTCTGTTTTCTTATCTTGCATTGTGTTTTGGACTCTTGAGTTCAGTGAATATGTTTAGTCAAAGGATTCATGTTTCGTTTGGAAGTGCCACTTAACGTTCCTGCATTTTTATAAAAGCCACTCTCTCTCAACATAGGCGTTGTCTCATACAGTATGTTTTGTGCTGGCTTCCAGAACAATGAAATAAGAATACTGGTCCTTTTGATAAATTTTCAAATTGTCTATTTTCTGAGTCAACATTCAGAACCTTTGAAAAAGCCGACAATCTCATCACCCGCCCTAAAACGACTGTAAAAGCACAGTGAAGGTCCCATACACCGGCGAAGGGCTTTCGGCGTGCAGCCTTGCAACATGCCCGCAGCGTCTGGAAGCTCAGAGATTTCTCTATTCTTGACCATTTTGAAGCCTGATTTCACACAATTAGTGTTTTAAAAAAAATAATAATAAAAAAATAATTATCCATTCATTCATTGTCCTGTGGTGTTGAATTTACAAGACATTTTTTGGGCCTGTTCTGTGGCACTTTTAAGCAGTTGAGGCTATTAGTTTATTTGATAATATAACATAATTTGAGACAGCAGTTCAACTGTTAATACTAATTTAACAAATGATTCTCTCACATTTTATAATTATAGCACTGTTTAAAATATAAAAATTGACGATTCAAATAAAAAAATGTTTTCACAAAATGTAGCTGTGTGAAAAGCAGTTGCTTTTTCCTCTTAGTTTGGATGGCTCATTTCTTCAGGAGAAAATATGCTCACTCGAGCACAGTTATATTGAGCCAATTATGTGAAGTCTACTTAGTGAGCAGGTTAATATTCCTACTAGGCTTTAATTTAGGACTGAAAGTCTTCGTAATTGGCTAACCCTTACATATAATACAAGGTGCAATAGACAGGCAATTGGGAATTAGCATAGTTGTATTGAACCATTTATGTGAAGTCTTATTAGTGAGCAGGTTAATATTTCTGCTAGGCTTTAATTTAGGATAATTTTATTTTCTTCATAACTGCTTCTTTAAACATATGGAGCAGCAACCCATACAACAGCTCATAGAACACTACTCACAGGCATATACTTTCTGTAACACGGTTTCTGCTCTCAGGCCCAGAGGATGTTTTCACTGTGCCACAACACACAATGGACTGGTCTCAGCAGGAGCCCTGTGACTTCTCTGTGGCCACCGAACAGGCTCTGCAGACGCCTTCCATGTCAAGTTCAAAGAGGTCCGGGCCAGCCCTCTGTGGAGATAAGCTGCTGATGAGGATTGGAACATCCCCAGACTCTTCCCAGCATGGTAAGTAAATTTTAAACCACCGCCCCCTTCCGTATTGACGGTTTTCACTTTAACCATAATATTTTGACTGACTGACATATGTTTAAAAATGCAATTATTTTTGTTGTGCATTTAGTTTTACAGTAAACCTCAACTGGGGTGTCATTAAACAGTTTAGGGCATGCTACGGGGGGGGGCAGAAGAACAAGCATCACAGGCTTGCTACAAGCAACATAGAGTACATTCAGGGTGCGTTTACAACGCAGGAACTTGCATACACAAGTGTATGCAAGTGTGCGTCAGACATCATCAGACAGCCGCGGCACAATCGTTTTTCTTAGATCATAAAATTTTTATGATCGTGAAACATTTGTTTGCAGTTTAAGCTTAAATGAAACCCGGCTGGCCACTGTGACACCGCCAAGCCATTCAAATATACACTATATACAGTATGTATATATTGTTTTGCAACAACGGTTAACTATATTTATAATTTCATGTGGATATGTGTAGTGTGCAGTCTCTGTCGCCAAAATGCATGCGAGCGATGTATGTGCGCCGGGTACAATCATTGAACGGGTGAGGCAGCTTTCTCAAAATATCCACACTTTCGCCTGTATTTTCGCCCACTTCCTCTTTGTGACAACCCATATCTCCCTTGACAATCGGGTATGTTTTTGTGATTCAAAAAAGGTAATACAGTACAATATAATGTACAGTGGGTACGGAAAGTATTCAGACCCCTTACATTTGTCACTCGTTATATTGCAGCGATAAGCTAACCCCCCCCCCCCACTCATTAATGTACACACAGCACAAGTTTTTCACACCTGGATTTGGGGATTCTCTGCCATTCCTCCTTGCAGATCCTCTGCAGTCCTGTCAGGTTGGATGGTGAGCGTTGGTGGACAGCCATTTTCAGGTCTCTCCAGAGATGCTCAATTGGGTTTAAGTCAGGGCTCTGGCTGGGCCATTCAAGAACAGTCACGGAGTTGTTCTGAAGCCACTCCTTTGTTATTTTAGCTGTGTGCGTAGGGTCATTGTCTTGTTGGAAGGTGAACCTTCAGCCCAGTCTGAGGTCCTGAGCACTCTGGAGAAGGTTTTCGTCCAGGATATTCCTGTACTTGGCCACCTTCATCTTTCCTTCGATTGCAGCCAGTCGTCCTGTCCCTGCAGCTGCAAAACACCCCCACAGCATGATGCTGCCACCACCATGCTTCACTGTTGGAACTGTATTGGACAGGTGATGAGCAGTGCCTGGTTTTCTCCACACATACCGCTTAGAATTAAGGCCACAAAGTTCTATCTTGGTCTTATCACACCAGAGAATCTTATTTCTCACCATCTTGGAGTCCTTCAGGTGTTTTAGCAAACTCCATGCGGGCTTTCATGTGTCTTGCACTGAGGTGAGGTTTCTGTCAGGCCACTCCACCATAAAGCCCCAACTGGTGGAGGGCTGCAGTGATGGTTGATTTTTATAGAACTGTCTACCATCTCCCGACTGCATCTCTGGAGCTCAGCCACAGTGATCTTTGGGTTCTTCTTTACCTCTCTCACCAAGGCTCTTCTCCCCCTGGCTCAGTTTGGCCAGACGGCCAGCTCTTGGAAGGGTTCTGGTCTTCCCAAACGTCTTCCATTTAAGGATTATGGAGGCCGCTGTGCTCTCAGGAACCTTAAGTGCAGCAGACCTTTTTTTTTTGTAACCTTGGCCAGAACTGTGCCTTGCCACAATTCTGTCTCTGACCTCTTCAGGCAGTTCCTTTGACCTCATGATTCTCATTTGCTCTGGCATGTAATGTGAGCTGTAAGGTTTTATAGAGACAGATGTGTGACGTTCCTAATAAAGTCCATCAACCATCTCAAAGATGATCAAAAGAAATGGACAGCACCTGAGTTAAATGAGTTACAGCAAAGGGGCTGAATACTTATGGCTGTGTGATATTTCAGATTTCTTTTTTTAATATATCTGCAAACATTTCAACAATTATGTTTCTTTCTGTCAGTGTGGGGTGCTGTGTGTACATTAATGAGGGGAAAAAATATCTTAAAAATGATTTTAGCAAATGGCTGCAATGTCACAAAGTGAAAATTTTAAGGGGGTCTGAATACTTTTCATACCTAGTGTATGTGGAGTTTCCCATTGCAGCGTGTTGGGAGATGTGCAGGGCTCAGTCGCTCAATGTGAGTCGCAAACTGTAATTTTTTAGTGACTCACTGATTTCCACTGCAACCAACAATCCAAAAAGAATTAAGATTGATTTCATAGAGATTTCTGTTTTCTAGGTTCATATGACCCACTCTCATCAGACTTCGGAAGGGGAGCCGACTGCGTTGGCCCGGCACCCATGATCCACAGCTCCCTCCCAGATGATTCCAGGCCACCCGGAGAGGCAAGTCAGCAGGTAGGGCTAATATTTTTATTCAAGCAGTGACCTTGCTTCTGGATACTGTTGTCATGTCCTCTGAGGTTCACAAGTTGTGGATCAATGATGAAAAATAGCCAAATCTGAGTGCCTTGGCGATATCTGCCTTGGCCTGTGATTATGCACGAGAAGCTTTTCCTGTGTGTGTGTGTGTGTGTGTGTGTGTGTGTGCGCGCGTGTGCTTTTGTGTGTACTGAGCGATGATGTAAACAAAATTACCTGAAGTGTATTTTACAACAAAATACATTTAATGAGGGTTTCTACACTTGAACTGAGCTCAGTGACTGTGTGTGCTTGTTTAATGTTGAATGATAGAGGTTTGTCTCCTTGTATCTGTTTGTGTGTCAATGAGTGCATTTGAATGTCTTTTTGTGTGTATGTACTGAGTGATGCAAGTCTCCTGACCTGATATGTATTTTTGACAAAAAATAAATTTTCATGTGTCTCTACACTTGAACTGAGCTTGGTTGTTGCGTGTGTGCCTGTTAAATAATAAAAACATTTTTCATCAGCTCTTTAAGGAGAGCATATTTTGTGTGAAAAAATATATATGTAAAAACGTTTTATGTCACTATGTTGTGGATATTCCCCCAATAAGGGTATGTCTGGAATATATCCCCCAAGATTAACAAGTGTTCACATTCTTAGTATTATTGACGGTGAACGTACGGTAGCATGACGTTTACCTGTGAAGTCATCCATCCACTGCCAACCCTAACTGAATGTGTGTGTGCGTTTGTATGTGTGTGTTGTGTCAGTATGCACATAGACCTCCTGATCCAGAATGCCTGTCCACCACCACCCTGTCCACTGGCAGCTACAGCACGAGTGATCCAGAGCCCAACGCCGGTGGGAAATATTTGCACATTAGCCGCTTTGCGCTCAGTATAAGCAAATACAACAGCACTATCTTAGTTTTTTAATCGTCCCAAACTAGTATTGGTATTGTCAATTTATCTTCTTAGACGCATAACCAACATAAAGCTTTGTTAATATTTGACTAGATCGCTAAAGTTAGCTCAACTGTGATGTTAATGTAACTTACCGGTCTTTATTTTTTTTATTGTGACTGATGAAGTCAAATGTCATTTAATTCTCCTGGCTCTTATCATTGATCTGTAACCCTTGCATGTTGCCTTTCTGTTTTTCCTCAGTCCTAAAATTGGTGACTTAAGGCCTCTTTATCCTCCCGCGGCCGACAACGCCCGCATTGCATCACGTGACCGACGAATTGCCCCGCCCAGCACCTCTGCGTAGCTTGCCGCGCACCCGACAAAAATAGTTGCTGCGCGTCGAAGGCGCGTCTCTAGTGATTGGTCCGTTTTAGTCACATGCTGTGATGACGTACCAGCATGCCCTTGGTTCTACATACCATCTACGCCGCCGCCTTATCGATCAATTTTTGCAGCATAATTAAACGTATAATCTGGTCATCTAGGTCCATTTGTACTGTCGCGGTCGACGTTGTTGCTTTGGTCCTTGTTACTGAAAGGAAAGTAAAAACGGCTACCAGAAATGGCAAAAAAAAATGCAGAGGAAACTCCACCCTATGGTGTCCTATCCAATACAAGCTGTAGCGACACCCCCGACTTGGAGGAGAACTGCACCACACTTTCAAAACGGTGCGCGTAGGTTGCGCTCGAGTATAAAGGCAAACTACGCGAGGGACAGCTCAGTGACGTCAGCGCAGTCGCCGTCCGCCCGAGTATGAAGAAGCCTTAAGTCTGACTGGACACAAGTCATGTGACTGGAGTCCCCCACCTCTGGTCTAAACCATTTGTTGTGCCCTTATTAGGTAAATCTCCGAACCTTGTCACCCTGGAGACTTCTCGAGTTGGCACCTCCTCCCTGTTTGGTCCAAACTCCTCCAGTCCTGCTGCAGCCCAGCACCACTCAGCCTTGCTCGCCTCTCTGTTTAACGATGGCAACGTCCAGCGCATCATTGACCGATTCGCTAAAGAACTCGATAGCTCTCTAAGCACAGCGGATAAAAGCACAGGTACACAGCGTGCTGAAGCTACTTCTTTGTTCATCATAGTACAGTTTAGGGCAGTGGTGGGGTAAACCAGAGCCAGAGGTAAACAAGTATTATTTCTCATTTAATTATTGCTTTTGTAAATTAGTTAATATTTTTATTAATGAATCAATTCACCAATTATCGGTATTTCTTGAGAGAAATGAATCAAACATGAAGAAATACTGGAACATTTAATTTGACCAGTTTTAGGAAAAAAAGGCTAAGTTAAGGCTACAAATATTAAAGGACTATTTGATATTGTGAATTGGGGATTCTCAAACTTTTTGGCTCCAGGGACCTGTTACATGAGATTTGACATTTTTCCAACAATGTCTTCTAGTGGTTATTTATCTCTTATAGTCTCGTCACCCAAACTGGAAGTGACATCATGAAATGAGACAACGGTGAGAAACCAAGTGTATACAATGAATCCTACTCATCTCCAAATAGATGTACTGTACATATGTGTAATATTTTTTTATAATACCTGTAATTATAATACTTATAATTTTTATAATACCTTATTTACATTTATTTTACCACGTATATCAATGTACGTGGCCCACTCCTGGTTTAGGGGATCAGCTAACTGAAGTGAAGTGTACTGGTTGGTGGAAACTGAACTTCTGATTGCTCATTCTGTTAATTTGTGATTATCCTTGTTTTTGTCCAAAAATTTCACACAATTTTCCGTTTTTGGTCCGCAGACAGCGTAAACTCTGTTTCGGAGGAGCCTAACTCTTCGTTTTCTGAGCAGTCCTTGTACAAAATATCTGGGAGGCGAGGGGAGGACGACGAAGCATCTCATGTGACTCTTCCCCCTCAAGCCGTCCACTCAGATCTGCTCGCCTCGCTGTTCAATGACGGCAACGTACAGCATGTCATCGACCGATTTGCCAAAGAGCTCGATAGCTCTCAAAGCGCCGCGGGTAAAAGCACAGGTACAACGCATCTAAGCTGCTTCTTTGTTCACTACAGTACAGTTTAGGGCAGTAGTGGGACGTACAACTTGTGTTCTTTTTAAATTGTATTATTTATAATTGTTCATGTACATTTGTTTTTAATATTTTTGATTAACAATAAATCAACTTACCAATTATTAAGAGAAATAAAAACTGAAGCGATACATTTTAATTCAGCAGTTTTAGGAAGCCCAGTTTAAGAACCCATGTCAGTGTATGTAACCCATGGGCCATACTTTGCCCAGCCCTGGTTTAGGGGATCAGCTAACTGAAGTGAACTCTACAGATTGGTGGAAACTGAGCTTTTACTTGGTTATCAATATGTTAATTAATGATTATCCTTGTTCTCGTGTAAGATGGTACACAATGTCCACTGTTTCTGGTCCGCAGACAGCGAAGGCTCTGTTTTGGAGGATCCTCACTCTTCTCTTACCGAGCAGTCTTTACAACAAGTCTCTGGGAGGCGAGAGGAGGACGACGAATCATCTCATGTGACACTTCCCTCTCAGGCTGCCCACATAAGTGACCTGGTCAGTGACCAACACTCATCTGAAAGGCTTTACAATTCATGACAATTGGGTTTGGTTTGCTTACTGAAGGATGATGTAAATCTACTTGACTTGAAGTGTCTTTTAGAAATAGGATACATTTCGTGAAGGCTTCTACACTTAATGTGAACTCGTTGAATTACTCTTGATGACAGTCATTTTCACATTGCACTTGCTCAGTGTGAAAGGCCCCCGTGGCAAAGCTCAACAACGACGGCAGCGGGGTGTGGCCATCCCATATTTGGAATTAGTTATGTAGCTGCCTAAAAGGAAGTCGGCAGGTTTTCCCACTAAGTTGACCGCAACTCGGAAATATGTATTTGTCCTTGTTGCAAAAGAAAGTCCTAACTTTGCTTATTTTCGGAGGAGGAGGTGATGCAGCAGCAAGAAATAGGAGTGGGTATATTCCATACAAATTTCAGGGCAGGATCTCAGAGTAAGCCCATTGCTGAGCTTGTATTTGTAGGTGTACATGGGTATAGTAAAAGTTAAAAAAATTCCGCTGGACGTTGCCGTCATTGAACAGCGAGGCGAGCAGAGCTGAGTGGACGGCTTGAGGGGGAAGAGTCACATGAGAGGCTTTGTCGTCCTCCCCTCGCCTCCCAGATATTTTGTATTAAGACTGCTCAGAAAACGAAGAGTTAGGCTCCTCCAAAACGGAGTTTACGCTGTCTGCGGACCAAAATGGTGTACTCGTAGGTATGTAATTAAGACAATTTAGTTTTAAAATCATGTGACTTTAAAAATGTGCATTCTATTTAGGTTTACGTTAAATATATACATCTATATCTAACCCTATATTACCTGTGAATATTCTCATACATCCAGGTCATTTCATTCTCAGGGCATTTAATCGATTGCAACTGTTCTGTTTGTCTTTGAAGATGTTTCGCCTCTCATTCAAGCAGGCTTCATCAGTTAATGAAACAAGGCTACAGTATATTATGTTTAAATAATGAAACTGCGATGCACCCTCGTGTTTACAAACTGCGGATTTACGGAGTGTTTTGGAATTAAATCAGGAAACTTGTCTTTTCTCATTTTAATGAAATCTTTGCAAGGAGAGAGACGGAGAGGTTAGTTGCTTCGCACTTCTCCCCGTCTCTGAAGAACACGCAAGCGCAACACACAGTTCAAACTAAATAGGAGGGAGATGAGGAAAGAGAGACCAATTCACACAGTTATCCTTGAGTGAAAAGGGAGGCTCTGAGAAGGGAGGAAAAAACTATCGACCAGGTACATTTAAAAAAGTCACACATGAACAAACTATTGAAGTAATAAAAATCACACAGAAACTATGGGATAATATAATAAAAGAATAAGACTATTTTGTCAGAACAGGAGGTATTTTCCACCTCCCATGTGGCCATTTGCATGGGAGCTAATTTGCATAATGGACTGTAAACTAGAAAGTTCATCTCCCTGGTTGGCATTCTGACTCCTGGTGCAAGATAAAATAGTTAAGGCAACAACAAGCTGCGGAGGGGGGGATAAAGCATACATCGGGTCGATTAAGAGTGACATTTATGGGATTAGGAGACTAACTGACATAAAACAGCATTTTAACAACTATACAATGGCACTTGACAGGCTGGGAAATCCTCTGATAGCAAGCCACCATGTTTGAATGTAATATTTTTTTTTTTTTTTTTTTTTTTTTCAATCGTCACTGCGGTTCTACTAGTGCGCTGACTAGTCTTACTAGTGAGGAAAGCGAGAGTACTAGCACATGGACCTGAAGCTGGACATCAAGTATACCAAATTAATGCTCAAACAGCTTTCCATAACTGTAAGTAACTGTTTGTTTGGTTTCTACCTGAGGAACAGCTTTTCAACAAGGGTCCACTCTTGCCTGTTTATCTTCCAAAATTGTGACCAGACAATCCATCCAATGATGGAGCAGCTTTCGGTGTGCGAGGATCAGGACTCGTTCAGACCTCTAATGGCTCAGCTGGCGGATCAGTCCTCCACCCTCCTCGCCGATCACAGAGACGCCACCATGGAGCGTCTGGTAGATCAACCATCAGCTCAATCGTCCATGATCGGTCAGCTGCCTGTCCCGCCACCTTCTGCCGGATGGGACTTAACTCTGAGTCGCATCATGGAAGAAGTCTCCCTAGAGTCGAGCCAGCGTTGGCGGAGAGGCGAGCGGGAACCCTGTGTGGGTCAGCTGATGTCTCGGGCAGAACGGTCGTGGTTGGACGAGAGTCAAGAGGATAGCTCGATGAGACCTCTCGTCGGGGAGTTGGACATGTCTTCCGGCCAGGACAGTGGAACCTCAGGTATGTAGATTTATGAGTCCCTTTTAAAAAGCTCCGAGGCAATGGCGAAGATTCTGCGTATCTCCTATGACTGAGGAGTTTTCGAGATGGGAGTTGTCGCTCGGCTGATGTTTTTGCTTCAACTTGGAGGCAGTTCTCCACTCACTTCACAACGAGAAGCAGTTTGGGAATTGAGCAACTGAAAAATTCTTCATAAAAGAGGAGGCTTCAAGCTGGTTATTGCCATTCACAGTTGACGTTTTTGAAACTAAACATGAAACAAAGAGAATTACACATCACTTTGCCTTAGAAAGTTCACTGGTTTAATGCTACCACAAAATGCAAATTGCCATAGACAGGCTAAAAAGTACCATCTATGTTGTGGCATTACAACCCTTATAATCAGAATCAGAATCATCTTTATTTGCCAAGTATGTCCAAAACACACAAGGAATTTGTCTCCGGTAGTTGGAGCCGCTCTAGTACAACAAACAGTCAATTTACAGAACACTTTGGGGACATAAAGACATTGACAAAAAACAATTGTGCAAAAAGATGCAGAGTCCTCTAGCACTTAGAGCAGTTCGAACGACTAATATTGCAATAGTCCGGTGCAATGACCATTGTGCAAAGGGCGCTGAGACTTCAAGGAGCAACTGATTCTTTTTAACCAAACGTGCAGCAACACATAGAAAATATAACAATACAGGCATATATTCTTAAAAAATACTAATATTACTGCATCTTACGGAAGAAGAACATTTAGTTCTTCATTTGTGTGTGCATTTATCTGTATTATACAGCCCTATAGTAGTCAAGGCACAAACACCATAAATGGTAAATGGGGAGCACTTATATAGCACTTTATCTACACCATCAGGTGCCCAAAGCACTTTTATCCCTTTGTGTACACATTTATTCTTGGGGTTGAACGAATTAGTCGACAAATTGACACGTCGACCTTGCCACTGTGCTATGGCAGTTATAGCTTGTGGTCGACTGATGACACTTTTGGACACAGGCGTCTGGCTGAAATCAAAAGTTATTGGGTTCATGTAACAAACTGGCAGTAGTGCCTCAAGCTGGTGGCAATATTTGACTAAAAATTGACTGTCAAGCAAGGTGTGTCGAGGGGTACGGTGTGCCTCCAGCACACACCGTGTGTGTGCACAGCAATGTACAGTATTTTGGGCCTTTTATTTATTTATAAATGTTTTTAATTACCGTATTTCACGACCATAAAGCGCACTGTATTAAAAGGCGCAATCTCAGTTACGGGGTCTATTTCTGTATTTAACACACATAAGGTGGACCGTATTATTGGGCGCAGGCATGGTAAAACATACGGTACCTTAAAACATACGGTAGCATGCATGCACGCTAAAACAATTTTTTTTAAAAAGCAGCGGGAGCAAAACTGAGTTCGGTTGTACTTTATTGAAGTATTTAACAATGTACTCACATTATTTTTTGATCAATCCTAATCCACAAATCCATCAAAGTCCTCTCCTTCTGTATCCGAAATGAACAGCTGAAATCAAACACGGCAGGTTCGAGTCAGTCTCGTTGCCGTGCAAAAGCTCGAACAATCCATTCACAATTTGTGAATGGAATGGATAGTCTTAGTAAAGCTGTGTTCGCCATCGGTCATCCATCGCTTCCATGCTGCTCGCAACTTTACTTTGAACGCCCTGTTTACACCGATGTCCAGCGGTTCGTCAAGCCTCCCGGAATGATGGCAAGCCCCGAGTTATTCTTTTCTCATTAATCCCTTGCTCGAGTTGGTCTTCCAACTCGCCTTGTTTCCGCGTTTTCTTTTTCTTTTTTTTCTGCGGAAACTCAGCTTCGTCATGACTTGGCGAAGCTGGTTTTCCTGTGTCCTGCACTTGCGAACCATGGATTCGTTGATCTTGAATTCTCTCGCGGCTGCTCGATTCCCATGTTCGTCCGCGTAACTGATAGCTTGCAGTTTAAACTGAGCTTTGTAAGCGTGTCTCTTCATAGGTGCCATTTTCGGGGGTCCTTAGTCAAACCGATGTTGTTTTGCACAATGCAAATAGGAAACCCCGGTACTATATCCCTACTGGGGGTGTGGCTTTAGCATCTTTCCCGTCCTCAGCCACGTCCGCTTTTTCTCTGTGTAAGCAGTGTGTCGGCAATAATTTTTATTTTTATTTTTTTATTTTTATTTTATTTTTATTTTTTTTTAAGCAAGTTGAGCGGAGCGCTCATCCCACAACATTTATAGATGTTTGAGCTCGGTGCACACACAAGGCATACCGCATTATAAGGCGCCTTGTCCATTTTGGATAAAATTTAAGACTTTTAAGTGCGCCTTATGGTTGTGAATATATGGTATTTTTAAAAAACAATTTAGACTGGCACAGAGACTTAAGAAAAATAGCAATGACGTCATCGATCAGTCGACGCATCACCTTAGTGTCCACGACTAAAAATGTGATGCTGTTCAAACTTTAATCCATTCACCAATTGGCTGCTCCCATGCAAGGTGCTGCCAGCCCCACTGGGAGCAATTTTGGGTTCGGTATCTTGCATAAGGACACTTAGACAGCGGACAGTTGGCGCTGGCATTCGAATCACTGAGTGGACGACCTGCTCTACCAACTGAGCCCCAGCCAACCAGCAACACAATGTGGGGCTGTAACGGATTAATGGCATTTCCCTTCATTTCAATGGGGGAAAATGATTTGAGTTATGAGCATGGTGATGAAAAGAAATTCTGGAAGAACGTGTGACATAATTGTCAATTAGTCTAAGAAGAGCCATCCTTCAATTTCTTCAATTCCTGGTTTATTCCTATAAATTCCTGTGGAAATCTTCTGTCTTTGAAAATTCTTGCAACTTTGCAACCCTGCTCACCGCACACATCTGTTTTTTCTCAGGTGAGAGAATGCGCGTGGATCTCAGCGCCGCAACGCAGGCCACTGTGCTGCCGTACCAATCATTACCCACTGAAGACTCCCATCACAGAACTTCCGACTCCAGACCGAATCCGCTCCCGCCGCCCCCGCTTGGCGCAGACTCCTTTCTCCCTTTGCCGGCCGAGGTCACCTGCGACGAAACGGTCAACCCGTCCGCCGTCTTTCGCAACTCCTCCGACGGCCACCTCTCGAGTGGAGAGCTCAGCATGTCGGCGCTTTCCAACTCTCAGTCGCACGACGACACCTCAGAGAGCGAGCGGTCCACTGAGTGCTTCAGGGCGGAGGACGGCTCCCACAGGATATCCGCTTGGCATCGCGTCACCTCTCCTCAGGTTGCGCGGCTATCGCAATCAGTTTTTCTGTCGCGGTCTGTTTTCTCTTTTTTGTGTGTGTGTCCTGTTCAGTTTTTTTGTACGTAATTGATTTTTGTGTGTGCGCAATGTGCATGTCTGTTTTTTGTGATCTAATTATTTTGTTTGATCGTTTTGTGTGTATGTTTGTTTGTCTAGTCTATTACGTGGTGTTTATTTGTGAATCTTTGTCTATCCCCCTTTGTTTTTGGGCACTTGGGGCTTGCCTCCACCTAAACATGTGTTACACACCTTAGAGTGCCATCACGTCAAAGTATTCGCCCCCTTGCTAATTTCAGGTGGTGGAGCTCTCGCAATCGGACGTGAGGGATGTTTCATCTCCCTTCAGCGTGCTGCCAGAGGAGGATGTGGAAGAGCAGAATGAAATGCGAGTTCCAGTTCCTGACCTCTCTGCAAAAGTTCAGCCAGAGCAGAGTTTAAACCTGAAGATTGACTTCACTTCTAAGTTATTGGTACACTTTTGGGCTGATTGTTTTTGGACAATACAGGGTGCTGTCATTGGCTTATCTGTGTCTGTTTTGTGTGATTTTTGTTTTGTTTTTTTGCCTGTGGTGTTCTGCGTTTTGTGTGTGTGTGTGTGTGTGTGTGCGTGTATGTATGTCTGGTTCTGTTTTTGTTTGTGTGTTTTGTATGTCTTCTTTGTGTGTAAATGCCTTTTTTTAGTGTGCATTTGTGTTTTTTGTTTGTCTGTTTTTGTTTGTGAGTCTGTTTTTTGTGTGTGTGTGTGTGTGTGTCAATTTTTGATTTGTGCTTTTGTGTGGATTTCCAGGAAGCAGGCAGTACGAAGGGCATCCTTGAGCAGTCCCAAATAACACTAGTGAGCTCGACGGACACCACACTGCAGGACAACCTTTTATCTGTGGTAGAGCCATTGTGGGAGGAGGAAGGACAGAAAGTCCAAGAGGTACTTGTTGGTATTCCAGAACCTTCTCAAGTCAATCCCTATATAAACTTGTTTCTTTCATAGGCATCCCAAACAACCATAATGGAGGAACCTTCAGGGGCCTCAAAAGAGGAGCAGAGCCCAACGCATGCAGGTAATTTACATTTGCCATTTATTTATGACATCAGTGTGACATACTTACGGCACAACAGGGTGGGCGAAGCGAGTCTCTGGAGTTCAACTTGAACTTGAACTAAGACTGGCATCATGAAACATTGTCAACAAGGTCGTCTCGTCGTCTTTTCCTTTCGGCTTGTCCCATAGGAACAAACAATAATTCACGCTCCCCTACGGGCAATTTAGAGTCTCCAAGCAACCTACCGTGCATATTTTTGGGATGTGGGAGGAAACCGGAGTGCCCGGAGAAAACCCACGCAGGCATGGGGAGAACATGCAAACGCCATACAGGCGAGACCGGGATTTGAACCCTAGGCCTCAGAACTGTGAGACAGATGTGCTAACCAGTCGTACACGGTACCGCGCGTTGATTGATATCCCCCCAAAAAGGTTTATAATTGCCTTTAAGTGCAGTAAGATGGCGGCAAAGCACTACCTTTGTCGAAATGAAGCTCCTTAACTCACTTCAACATAGTTCCTTGGCAGCGAGATGCCTCAAGATGGCTGCAAAGTACTGCATTTGTCTCAATGAAACTCTTCAAGTCACTTCAGCATAGTTCCTTAGCACCAAGATGCCACAAGATGGTGAGCACAAAAATAGTGAATAGGTGAGTTTTTCAGGAAATAATGGAGTCTCATTAAAAGGTTAATTTGTTTTTTGTAAAAAGTAATAAAGTATTGGTCAAATAAAGTGAACAATTTGTCTCCTGCATTAAAGAATTGGATAATTATATTTAGTTTTTAGCTAAGATTTGGTCATTTTATTAAAATAAATTTGCACATTTCTACATACACATTTCACTTTTTATTTTGTTTCCTCATCTAGAAATGACACGTATCCTGTCTGTCAGTTGTAAAAGTAAGATTTGGCCCTTGAAACCAAATGTTTGCCAACCCCTGCTATACGCATTCTTAAAGTGTTTGTGTGTGGTGAAGGTGGAAAATGAAAATTTAAATTGCGAATTATTTTATCTGCTCTTTTTTCTGGCATGCAGCCATGCTTCTTGAGTTCAACTGGGAGTCTTGGCAGCAGGGCGTCTTTGAGCAGAAGCGGCGAGCTCTGCAGCAGAGGTCGGCCCGCCGGGCGGAAGAAGTCAAAGCTAAAGGTGCGCTGGCCAGGACTGGAGTTGCGGCGGTAAAGGTCGCTGCCCAGTCTGAGGAACGTCCTCCTCGGACTCGACGGGATGCTCAACTTGACACATTCAAAACGGCAAAGTCCACTTTGGTCAAGCAACAAAAGCCCCAGACTCCTCCAGGTAGACAATTTGATAGGTACCTAGATAGACGGATGAAGGTTTGCATAGGTGACTGGATAGATTAATGGGTAGCTTGATCTGTGTGCCCCGGACATTGAGTAATAACTTGTTTTCCAGCAGTGACCATGTCAACAAGGCTGAACAACCAGAGCCAAGTCAAGAAAAGCAAACACGATGTTTCGGAGATGCACAAACGAACCCAGAGGTACTTCGACAGCGTGTTAAAGGAGACGTTATGAATATTTTTGCCAATCTAAAACAGTTCCCTGTTGTCTTACTCACAGAGGTGGATAGAGTAGCCAAATATTGTGCTCAAGTAAGAGTACTGTTACTTTAGAATAATATGGTACGAGTAAAAGTAGTCATCCAAATAGTTACTTGAGTAAGAAAGGACTCAATGAAAACTACTAGAGTAATTTGTGAGTAAATTTTTATTAGAGCATCAACATCAAATTAAAAAAAAAAATAATATATGGGAGTCGACATACACCTGCCACCATTTCAATTTTAAACTGCACAAAAACCAACAACACATGCATTGGGTTTTACAGAAACATTGGTTTTATTCACTTAAATGACTCCATGAAGAAGCTGTTTGCTGACCGGACTTCACGTTTGTGTGTGTGCTCGCTAGTTTTGCCACATCCACTGCCAAAAAAACAGCAAAAACATCTAACTTGAAAAAACACCTTGCGGTAAGTTGCAGAAGTGGGCTGAAATATCCAAGTTTGGCCAGTCACAATTTAAGAGCTGCATGACAAAGCTGTTGTTGACAAAGTCAGCCATCACTGCAGCCCACCACCAGTCGGGGCTTTATGGCAGAGTGGCCCGACGGAAGCCTCTCCTTAGTGCAAGACACATGAAAGCCCGCATGGAGTAAAAAACACCTGAAAGACTCAAAGATGGTGAGAAATAAGATTCTCTGGTCTGATGAGACCAAGATAGAACTTTTTGGCCTGAATTCTAAGCGGTATGTGTGGGGAAAACCAGGCACTGCTCATCACCTGTCCAATACAGTCCCAACAGTGAAGCATGGTGCTGGCACCATCATGTTGTGGGGGTGTTTTTCAGCTGCAGGGAGAGGACGACTGGTTGCAATCGGAGGAAAGATGAATGCGGCCAATTACAGGGATATCCTGGACGAAAACCTTCTCCAGAGTGCTTTCCAACAAGACAATGACCCTAAGCACACAGCACAAGAAAGTCACATAACCTCACACATTCTTCTATTAGGCTTCTCGGGCATGGGTATTAACATTAAATAAGCCAGCCCGGCTGAAGTCGCCACCATTTTGAGGTCGTCGTCGTTACCCGTTTACATTTAGACGAACAAAAACAGCAGCTTTCATGTATTGTATTATTTGTCTGGCACGGTCTACCCAAACGTGAATATTTCAGCTCACTTATAACTTCTGAAAACACCGTGCAGTAAATTGCAGATGTGTTGTTGTAGTTTTGACTGTGCATACACACACGCACAGCATCATCAGAATTTGCACATTCATGTTTTATTTTGTACATTTTTTTTATGATCATGCTGTGGTAGAAATATCAGAAGTTACTCACCATTTACTCAGTACTTGATTAAAATGTACACAGTAAAATAATTTCTCAAGTAATTTTTTGGGGGGACTACTTTTTACTTGAGTTACATTGTCAAGTCACCATACTCTTACTTGAGTACTTAAGTAACATTTTTGCTCATCAGATCAGCCAGTGTCGTATTTGTTGCACTGGTCTTTTGTATTTTTGCGTTGAGGTGCTGCGGGTCGCCGCCCTAGTTGTGGTCCCAGCGGAACCGCGAAGCACACGTAACGTTGGCGACGAGAGTTGATCCGCTTGTACATCTTGTATTAGGGAACACTGCTACAATTATTTAGTTTACGGATGTTAATGTTAAATGTATTAAGTGACCGAGCGATGTTAGGGATTATGTCACAACACAGAATGAACTAACTTCAAATTCAGAAATGGACAATAAAAACTGTAAAATATTGTATTTTTTTCCTGGAGGATGCATTTGGGATTCGCCTTTGAAGTTGGTAATAGCAAAAAGTGAAATGAAACAGACGATGATTATTTTAGTAAATTATTTTTCAGAATGAGAGGGCTTAAAGAGTAGGATGCTATTCATGTGGCACAGCCTGAAGCAGGCATCGGGTGCAGGTGGAGATAAGCCTGGCTCAAGTTAGAGGCCAGAGGAAAAAAAAAGGCAAAGAAATGAGGCAAATTTAATTTTAATCTTAAATTTTTACATCAACACGTACTCGAGCGTGTAAATGTTTTTCTGCATGATTTTTTTTTTTTTTAATGTTGCCTTATTGTACTCTTCAGTCTTCCAGATTGCTTAATTTATATTAAAATCAAAAAATTCTCTGCGGGGGCCTGGGGGATGACCCCCCCAACCAGACATTTTTTTTTTTTGTCACTCTTTTCATGCCTTTGGTGTTTGCATGTCTGGGAAACAAATCCGACTTACTGCCAGCAATGCGAACCAGACGTGACCGGTTGTACAGGGACCGAACAGCCCCTTTTTTTTTTTTTTTTTTTTTTTTTTATATATATATATATATTCATATAAATTGAGTTATGAGCTTGGTCACGAAACAAACTGGTAAGTGAAGGCACCACTGTATTACAGAACATTGTTCTTTCAGACTGTATGAGCAGCTGGAGGAGGTGAAGCAGCAGAAGGCGGTTCGCAGCAGAAAAGAGGCTTATGCCAAAAACAGACAGAAGGCCAAAGCCTTTCACATGGTAAACAGTCACTTTCCGTTTGAAGCTGCTACGCTCACTGACATTCACTCAACGGACACAAATGTTCTCTTCCTGCACAGAAAACCCTCCAGAAGCTCCGTACCAAGCAGACTCAACTATGAGTGACTCTGATTGTGGTTTTATACCTGTGTCCATTAAGATATAATTTTATCAATAAAGCTTTTAACTTATTCAAAGATTCCATTGAGTCAATTTTACTGTACATGGCTCCTTATAACACAAGACAGTAATTCTCTAACTTTGAGTAGAGAGAATTAGTATCACCATCTTGACCAACATTAACACAGTAGGCCTAAAAATTATACGGTATTTTATATTACTGTAAACCAATGTAATGTGCAGATTTAGATTAACGCTGCTTAAATGTAGAAAAGGAAAAATTGTACTTGAATGATTCAATTAAAATGTATCTAAATGTTTAAAAAGAAACAGTTCTTAAAGAGTGAATGCATATTTATTTAAAAGTTAAATACAATTGAACTGTACTTGGGCATTGATCCTTTTGGGTACCGCTAGAGGGGGCCTGCGCACCCCCACCACACTAAGAATAAGCAAAATGTGGTGTTTCGGAACTGCACCCTGCCATGAATGGCAATCAGCGAGTTTTTGATGATCCCCCCCCCCCCCCCCCCCCCCCCCCAAAGGCTAATGATGAATACCAATAGATGGTGGCAAAGTACTACATGAAGTAGTACTTTGCCACCACCATAACTTCAACATAGTCCTTGACAACATAGTGATAAAGTACTAGGGGGCTTTGGCCTTAGATTGGCCTTAGATTGCCATATGTCACAAATGTGTTAAGAGATTATCAATCAAATCATTTGTGTAGTTTCTGTTGTCATGATTTAAAAAGAGTCAACAGTTGTTTGATGATGGCTTCACCCAAGCACAAACCATGAGTGAAAGAGGTTTTTGTGTTTATATTCTCTGAAAAATGGCCAATGAATCCAATTCTGCCGGGGTATGTAAATTTATGAGCACAACTGTATTGCAAACAGTGTGAGAGCGAGCACATCACCCTATTTTACACCAAATGGTGTTGAAAACCAACCTGTTATATATTCATTTACCTGTACACAAGACGATGGATTTTGATAGCTGGCTCTTAAGAGAATTATAAAATTTTCCATTAATACCTATAGTTAATAATTTGACATTTAGAAGCTCATGATCAATACAGTCAAAGCCTTTCTGAAAATGTATAAAACAACCAAATTAAGACTTTTTGTATTCTCATCTGGACTGTTGTAGATACGGATTTGGATGTGATCAATGCAAGCGCTTTTCTTTCGAACTCCATTTAGTTTTTCCGCCAACAAATCACAATCTTCTAAATATGTTGTGTACATTTCATTTAGTTGTGTAGCTTTGATTTAGAATAGTAAAATTCATAAATCCAACTAAGGAAACTAATCCCTTATAATTCAATGGAACCCTCTGGTCATTAGCCCCGACTGGTGGAGGGCTGCAGTGATGGTTGACTTTCTATAACTTTCTCCCATCTCCCGACTGCACCTCTGGAGCTCAGCCACAGTGATCTTTGGGTTCTTCTTTACCTCTCTCACCAAGGCTCTTCTCCCCCGATTGCTCAGTTTGGCCGGACGGCCACCTCTAGGAAGGGTTCTGGTCGTCCCAAACGTCTTCCATTTAAGGATTATGGAGGCCACTGTTCTCTTAGGAACCTTAAGTGCAGCAGAATTCTTTTGTAACCTTGCCACAATTCTGTCTCTGAGCTCTTCAGGCAGTTCATTTGACCTCATGATTCTCATTTGCTCTGACATGCATTGAGTTGTAAGGTCTTATACAGACGGGTGTGTGGCTTTCCTAATCAAGTCCAATTAGTATAATCAAACACAGCTGGACTCCGATGGTGTAGAACCATGTCAAGGATGATCAGAAGAAACGGACAGCACCCGAGTTGAAAATGTGAGTATCACAGCAAAGGGTCTGAATACTTATGGCTGTGTGCTATTTCCGTTTTTCTTGTTTAATAAATCTGCAAAAATTTAAATAGTTATCTTTTTTTTTTCTGTCAATATGTGGTGCTGTGTGTACATCGGGGTTGGGGGAAATGAACTTAAATGATTTTAGCAAATGGCTGCAATATAACAAAGAAGGGAAACATTTAAGGGAGTCTGAATACTTTCCATACCCACTGTAAATATGTGGGTATTTTTAAAACTATATCTTCTATTATAACTTAATCTATTACGTGTTTATTTTGTGACAGCACAGTGACCCAAGTGGTTGGCATATCTGCCTCTTAGTTCTTAGGTTGAATGTTTGAATCTGGACTCCGGCCTTCTGTGCGGAGTTTGGATTTCCTCCCACATTCTTTAAACATGCTTAGCTTGTCTTATGCATTGACATTCACTCCCGACCAGTCCTGTCTGCCCTAACATTGGTTGGCAACCAGTTTGTTGTCAACGTTGATTTATGGGGACCCATCTTATGTTTGTCGAAATGTGTCCTGTCATTGACTGGCGACTAGTCCATCATGTCTCCATGTGCCCTGGTATTGCATTTGCTTTTGTAGGCTGTAAATGGTCCATAGGTGTGAATGATTGATAGTCTGTGTGACATTGGTTGGCAACCAGTCTGTTGTTTGTCAAAAAGTGCCTTGACACACACTAAAGACTCTCATGGTCCATACTAGTGTGAACATTTGTTTGTCTAACCTGCAACTGGCTTGCAACCAGTCCTGGGTGTACGCAGCCCCTCGCTCAAAGTTAGCTCAGTCCAGCTCACCCATGACCTGAATGAGGACAAAAGCTACAGAACAAGAATGGATGGTTTATGTGGTGCAAAATAAGACTCACACAGTGCTGCCTTGAAAATAAATAAAATGTATTTAAATAATGTTAACTTCTGTTGAATAGAGAACCTTAGTTTTCTTTCAGTAACACATTACACCTCATGCCATGTTCTGGAAAAACAAGCCTTTTTTTAAATATTTGATATAAAACAAATATTATTCTGAGTTATTCATGTATCACAGCTGTGAATAAATGCTAATATCAATCACATTTGTTTAATCTACAAACAAAGGTTCAGGCAGAGAGAGAGAAATGTTCACACACAGACAGAAGAACAAGACAAGACAGGGTACACAAAAACGACAGTTAATGTACAGCAACAAAGACCTGCGACATGGCTTAGAAAAGTCGCTTTGAGAACAACAGCAGGGTTTTATTTTACAGTTCCTCCAAATCAACCACATAGTAGACATTGTTTATGTCGCTACTTTCATTCACCCATTGTGGAATGTGTGGGCAAAGGGAAACTGATCCTATAAAATACACCCAGAGGCATATTTCACATGCTGCTAAAAATACATAAATTACGGGGGCTTCGTCATGCAACTGTAGAGGAACATGGCGAGAACAAGCAAACACCACACACACACACTGGGGAGAGAAAAGGGAGTATCACATCTAACTAGAGAACAGCAAAGGCCGAAGCCAAACAGTAAAGAAGGTTCTGGGAACATTGGCTGGATATTGCAACACAGTCATGTTCTCACGCTTGTCAGTTATATTCTACCCATGTTCCACGGGGTTCTTTCATGTAAACATGCTACATATGTACAGTCAAAACAGTCGCCACGAAAGGGAGCGGGATGAGGAGCAACAGAAACACTGGCACATGACGGAGACGACCTCATATCGAAGAAGCTAATAAGCGATAGGCCGCGTTGGGAATCACTCCCTATCCACTATATAGTGCCATATACAGTGAGGTTGCCATGTTGTAGTGCGGTTCGAGTATGTAGTGAATATAAATTATCCAATATATCGAGCCCTCTTTGTATCCCACATCCATCCATTTTCCGAGCGACTCATCCTCACTTGCGTCGCGGGCGTGCTGGAGCTTATCCCAGCTATCTTCGGGCAGGAGGCGGGGTACACCCTGAACCGGTCGCCAGCCAATCGCAGGGCACATGTAAACAAAACAACCATTCGTACTCACTTTCACACCTATGGGCAATTTAGAGTCGTCAATCAACCTACCATGCATGTTTTTGGGATGTGGGAGGAAACCGGAGTTCCCGGAGAAAACCCACGCGGGCACAGGGAGAGCATGCAAACTCCACACAGGCGGGGCCGGGGATTGAACCCCGGTCCTCAGAACTGTGAGACAGACGCTCTAATAGGTCGTTCAGCGTTCCACTGTATCCCACATGGCATCTTAAAAGTAGTGAACAACCTCTGGTCATTAGCAATATGTCCCATTGGCACAAATATATCTCACATCACTACACGGATGGAAATAATGTGCTGTTTGTGTTAATTTTTTTAAATACATTGAGATTAAAATATAATAACGTATTGTTTTATGTATTCAATCTTTACTACGGAAGGTCTACCAGCTGACATTGATCTGGTACGTTGCGGTAATGAAAGCAATTTGACTGATGAGCGAACTTCTGTATATAGTTCACTATATCAAAAAGGGAATGAGTGAATGATTCCGAACACAGCCACATGACACGTTTCCTGTATTGCACATATTGAAACAAAGGACCCGCCGGCACAGCTTATGATCGTCATGTAGGCCCTACTGCACATAAATAAATATCTAAATAAATACTCTTCAACTCGGAACGGCAGTCAGCACACGTGGTTAGCTCTCTCTATTTGATACGGATGCTTATGATATTCTACACGAGACTTATCAAAATCTCTATTGTCAGTAATGAGGTCATGTAAACTCGAGTGTGTTTGTGTGCACTGAGATCACTCTGAACATGGTTCAGAAGTACAAAATAAACAACCTTTGTTGTAGCTGCAAGGAAAATATACAAAATTAGCTCTAGAAAGGTTACAAAGTTTGCTCCGTTCAGGCAAAATGAAGTGGTTCTCATCTCACTATGGTAGATTGCACTTGTTGCTGGCGAAACGACTGATGCGCGTCGTCGTCACCGCGCAGAATATTACAGTAAACAATTGTCCAGAGGACTGTGCTGTTCTTGTGTTGCTGCTACTCTGGGCTCATATCGTGTAATCTTTGCACACGGCTCATGAATACACTTGCTTGCAGTGTGGAAAGCAGCACACCCTGACCCTATGAATGGTTGTGCATCATGCAGTTTGCACCTCCTTGTTGAGTACCTTTTTCAGTAGGATACAAATTCTAGCGTTAGGGGTTTACGGTTAGAGTTAGAAGTTTAGGGTAAGGTAATGGTTAGGGTCAAGGTCGGCTTAGTTTAAAGCTATGTACACACCACGTTTCAGACCCCCGTGGATAAAAAGTGATGGTTGTGAGACAATGCGGGGAACGGGGATGGGTCAACGTGACAGACGATGATTGCCGTGGGTGCCCGGCAATATTTTTTTTAACTTGTCAAAAAAGTCGCCACGGCAGTCACGCTGCAGATAAGAAACCTAATGAAGTCGTAGAACAGGGCGAATGCAACTAAACCTATACGTAATAGGGTGTAACACAACTTGGAGGCGGTTCCTAGTGGGACGTGAAGCATATTTTTACGCCGCCATCTCACATTCAGCACCTACAACACTTCTAAAGCTATGCGTTTAATTTACCTACAATACCTGCCGTGGCAAATGCTTGTGTGTGTGTGCAGGAGATAGATATAGAGAGGCAGAAAATGTCTGCTATGCAGTCCAATGCAATATATTCGCATTTTCTGTGAATAACAGACTATTTAGCATGTTTTTGTACAAAAGATGGATTAGTGAATTACTTGTTGACAGAGAACTAATATTACCAATCATTTACTGTGTGGCAGTATACACGTGTGGGGGCGTGCTGAGGTCGACTCTGGAGGCATGAGCACATTTGACTGCCGGGCAACAAATGCATTCCAACGCTGCCTGGCCTCCACGTTTTATGCGGAGACAGCCTGGACAGAACGTGGGAAATGTGAGGGACCCCCATCAGAATGTGACCGGCATCCATGATAAACTGTGGGAAAGTGCACCTTTGATCCCAGACCTTCACGAAAACTGTGATAGACCATGAGAAACCTTCTGTGAACGTAGCCTTAGGCGTCAGGGTTATGGTGAATTGTGCAAGGTTAGGATAAGGGTTTGGGGTTAGTGTACGGTTATGGTTAGGGATTCGGGCTAGGGTGAACTGTGCAATACGGCACTGCACATATCTGCCTCAATGGGCTGTGTTACCTGAATCCAGCGACTAACAATAACACTAATACTACGACTACAGATACGAGATCTGATTTAAACACGAATATAACGATGCAGCACCTGCTGCTTGTAGGACCTTTACTCTGTCCCTTAAGACCACAAACAAACATGCCACCCTACCTCAACTTGCTATTGTCAGAAATCCATTTATCGGAAATCCCGAGTGCAGGACGATCAGAGAAACCAATCAAATCTCGCCTTACATTGGCTTGATGCTGTTATTGTTAAGGCATTGTATGGGTGGTATCACCAAGCATTGTGCGGACAAAGATCCCACCGACCAGATATAACTCAAGAAAAAATGAAAAAATCTCTGGCTTTATATGCCAAATTGATCACCCATGCATTACCTGCAAGATATGGTCCGCTGGGATACATGCTGCACTAGTTAAGTCTAGATCAGTGTTTCCCCAAGTTTTTCAGCAACTGGACCACTTCCTCAAAATGTCAAATCCTGCAGACAACCTACCGTCCTACCTCCCTCCTACTCCAACATCATACGGTGGACACTCTGCACTTCCATCCATCTATTTTCTATACTGCCTATCCTTTTTTGTGTACATATGTACAGTATACCCTTTTACAAGGGTATCAGTGATGACATTTGAACTAAAAATGAACTTGTGGTATACTCATACTCCAAATTGTCCATAGGTGTGAATGTAACTGTTAATGGTTGTTTGTCTATATGTGCACTGACACTGACTGGCGACCAGTCCAGGGTGTACCCCTCCTGTCACCCAAAGTCAGTTGAGATATACTATAGATTCCAGATTCCCATGACTCTGAACAAGATCAGCAATACAGAATATGGATGGATGGATTGTAAATTCATGAAGTTTATGAAGTAAAAACTCACTTGAAATGTTTTGTCAAAAACTTAATTCACTGATTCAATGATTCACAACCACTGTGCTACGGGAAATGGTCCAATTTCACTTAATTTTTCCAAATATTACAATTTATTAACTACAAATAATAAAAAAATATTTTTTTCATTTATCTATGCCAGCGATGTATATTGACAGGCAGAATTAAGCTGCATAGCCATCTGTTGCCATTCATACGACACAATAATAGTTTAGTGTTTAAGTAAACAGGCTAAGATTTCACACTGAGCAAGTAAATATACAAATAATTTGAGCCAAAATCATCATTATTCTAGTATATACACGGATATTTTTTTGTGAGATTTTTGTACGTAAAATATGTGCCTTGGCTCAATAGAAGCTGGTAAACACTGCGCTTAGTTAACCACAGACCACTTGGACTTCTTGGGGACCACCAGTGGGCCACTGACCACACTTTGAGAAACGCTGGTCTAGACTCGTTAGGTGAGAAGACTGTAAATAAACAAATGCAAGGATGGCTTTTAAAGTACTTCCACGAATGAGGTGGTATTGCCACTCCTGGCTACACATGCTAACCCCCCCCCCCCCACCCCACACACACACTGGGGTGGATATGGTTACTATAGAAACCGTGCAGGACAACAGCAAAGCCTGGACCAACACTTTCATTCCTCCTGTGGAGTCCACTCGGCGGGTGGGGGCCCCATCTCGCTCTGGATGTGGGCGGTTCTATTTACAAGTGCCATACTTCTGATTGGTCCATGAGCCAGGTAAACACTTAAAAAGCAAAGTCATTGTAAACATTCCACTCCTTTTCGCCTTTGCCAATTAATCTTCTTTGTCCATACCACCTCACTTCGCATCCACGCTACATTCTCTCCAGCTCTTCTTGCTGTCCTAACACCTTTTGCCCTCTGATATGCTTACTGTCACTTCATTCATGCATACGTCACGTGTGTGTGTGTGTGTGTGTCTGTGTGTGCGTGCGTGCATCAAATAGTCCTCTCCACCAGTGGTTCTCAAACTGAGGTCCCCGTATCCCAAAGCCATAGCTTGAGGAAAATAATTTGCAATAAATTATGTTGTATAATTTTTTAAAAGGACATACGTATACATGGGGCATGCCAATAATAATAATACTAAAATTACTCCTCTTAGCTTTGGACAGTATAAGCTCTATGATTATGATGTACCATCATAAATCTAATATCCCTTTATGAATAAAGTATTTCTTTTTTTTTAGAATAAAAAATAGGACTTTATTCGTGTAATGATACACCTTTTATCCATCCATCCATTTTCTGAGCTCCTTCTCCTCACTAGGAGGAGAAGCCCGCGACCCTAGTGAGGAGAAGCGGCTCAGAAAATGGATGGATGGATGGATAAAAGGTGTATTATTACAGGAATAAAGTCTTATTTTTTATTTTGGGAGAATGTTTTATGGGAAAACATGACTTTATTTTCACAACATTACATGTTGGCTTCTAAAACAAATGGGAATTTATCGAATCATTGTGACATTTTTCTCAAAAATAGGCAACTTTCTAAATTCCTATGGCATCTAAGGGTACACATGATAGTTATGTTTAATTGCCATTAGGATTATAAGGTGGTCCTTGGAAATGTTTCTCCCTGGACCCAAAAGGTTTGAGAACCCCTGATCTAGACCTGTGGAGCATGTTAAAATCTGTACTGTATGTGTCTCCTGTTTAGAAGCCTTGGATGTGGCAGTAGGCCTCCAGGCTGGAGAAGAGGATGTAGAGGAACCACAGGCCTAGAAAAAGAAGGCTGGTGAGGATGCGGGACAGTCGGGACCCCCCCAGCTCGCCTCCGATAGAGGGCCGGCGCCGGAACAGCAGCACGCCCATGCAGATGAAAGCAAAGATAGTGAAGAGCGTGACGGAGAAGGCCAGCGAGCCAGGCTCCACCTCAAATTCTTTGCCTTTGATCCTCCAGTAGATGGCAGCTACCGACCAGGCTACGCCGATCCCCAGGAAGACGTTGACGGCGTTGCTACCCGTTACGTTGCCCACCGAGGCGTCCGCGTGCTGGTCCTGGATGGCGGCCACTTTGCTGGCAAACGTGTCTGAGGGGGAAATTAGACAACTTGGTAGGTTGTGCATCAGTTACTACAGTTGACAGCTGTTACAAAGCGGTCTTATTCATGAGTTTTAATGTCAAAGTTGCACATCAGTCACTACAATGAACAGCTATTCAAGAGCGATCAAGAGTCTTAATGTCAAAAGTCCTGCACCAGTCACTACAGTGGACAGCTAATAGAAAGATGTTACTTCTAATTTGCAAAAGTCTTGTCCAGTTCTCTTCTCTATGCATGATTCTTGATGTCAAAGTTATGCATTCGACACTACAGCAGTCAGCAGTTCAAAAGCATTTTTGTTTCATATGCACGGGTCCTAGTGTCAACGTTGTGCATCAGTCACTAAAGTGGACAGTTAATCAAAAGCAGTTTTTTTCTACATGCATGAGTCTTGCTGTCACTACAGTGGATGTTAATCCAAGACGACAGAAGCAACTGACAAGTGGGTGCCAGTGAATGGGCTGACATACGAGCATCCACTGTAGTGCTTTTGACATTAAGATTCATGCATATACTGTAGAAGTAACATCTTTTGAATAGCTGTCCACTATAGACTGATGCACAACTTTAACATCCAGAAGCATGCATATAAGAAAAACACTTTGAAATAACTGTTCACTGTAGTGACTCACACACATCAAGGCTCATGAAATTAAAAGTACTGTAAAGGAAAACCACCTTCGAACAGGTGTCCACTTTAGTGACAACTTTGACATGAAGAAATGCAAATATGTCTTCACTCACCGGGAATGGACGTTCCCAGGGCCACAAAGACGACGGCGGTCACAGAGTCTCGCAGTCCCACCGTGCAGCCAAAGTGTGACGCCAGGTCCCCGATGAAGGCGGTGAGCAGACCGATGACGCTGATGGAGACCATGAAGCAGGCCCAGCCGTTCCAGTACTCTGTGGGCGGCACGCAGGCGAACAGAACCTTCCAGAAGACTGTGAGAAAGTGCATGACGTAGTCGTAGCAGGACGGTAGGCGCTCCTCGCGGCCTTCTTCCTCGTCATCGTCGCCTGCAACCGGGGGAAGGCATAGAAGCTCAGTGAGGTTTGCAGTACTTGTCTCATCTACCAGATGGCGACATTGAACCACCAGACATCAATTTACTATGGAAATAGGAGGGCAGAGTCAAAGAATTCTATAGTACAGGCTTGGCTTTTTTTGCTGAGAATGAACTAGAAAGAAAAATCTTGGGGTCTGATTTACTAAAGGTTTGCATCTGCCAAACGGGCAAAGTTTTCATTCTAATTCATTAGGACGACTACAATTACTAGTAGGAGTAGATGCAAATATATTAATTTAGCATGTGCAATTTGATTTATCAAACCGTCTGACATGCAGGTAAAAACCGGCACCACTGTGCGTCACAGAGACTGCGACTGAATGAAAGCCGACTGAGAGAACAGAGTCTTTCCACTCGTATAAACATTTTTGAAGTGCCAGAAACAAGCAATATCAAGACACACAGTCAAATCAGTCACAACATTTTGGAGCTTCTGAATACAGGCTGACTGGAGCCAGTCACAAGAAGAAGTCATGCCTTTTCCCCTATGACAAAACTACTTTCAACGCGGTATTTCCTTGCATCTGGCTTGTTTCAGTGCACTGTGACTGCTCTCTCCCAGAGCAGTTTTTCGGGCAGCTGTCCCAAGTTTTAAACGCACGGTTATGCAGGATGAGCAAATACATCCAGTTCCCACGCACATGACAACTTAAATCAAACAAAACATGGCTTTTATGTGTTGCTAGCTTCCGCAAAATTATCAGTGATAGACTGCACTTGTAAAACGTATTCCCTCCTTAGACGGAGTTTGTATATCGTAATTGTAAGTGCACACATTCTTGCATGCGCAAGCTGTACGTGATTCAAAAGTGATCATAACAAGCGTTGTGGTGAAATATCCAAGATTAGTTTGCATCTTTCGCTCACACTTCATCACTTCAAACTTTGTTTTGGACCTGCGTTGTCCTCTCAAAATTTCCGTGGTGAAAACCACGAGAGCTACCTAAACTGTAAAAAATTGGGTGGTCGCCATCATTTTTACACTTGCTGCCAAACGCACTAGTATCTCAGTAGATCACACGCAGCACACCCACCAACAGTTCGCGCTATCTGTTAGTGAAAACACAATTTAGCCCCCCTTTTTTAGGATCTAAATTCATCAGGCCCTTAGTGTTTTACTGTGTTTATTACAGTAGTATAGAAAATATTGCCATTTACACTGTGTTACTTAAACATTTGGATGGCAGCAAACAGCAGACAGGTGGTCCCAAGTATCAAGAATGAACGATGAATGCAATTTGAAAAAGACCCGCGATGGTGCTCAACTTCAGTGCTTCAAGTTTCTTGCTGCAGCAGTAAATATAGTCTGTAATGCTAATGTTGCAGAACGACTGCAGGTCAGATCATTTACAGGGGAACTATTGTGGAAAAGTGACTTTTCAAGTGCTTTTACACAAATTACTGGCTATGCGGCGTCCCTCAAGTAAATCTTTTGGTATTTGCCTATTTCTGAAAAGGTGTCTGTGAGCGAGCTCTTGGGAATTTCATCAGTGTGATGTCAAGGTGGGGCCGATTTACATAACTGCCCCCCACCAAGTTTCTCCGCCCAAGACTCCACAGCAAGAGTAGGCTGGGCGAAGGTCCAGAGCCACTTTCGTGTCACGGCTCAACTACACTGTCTGAAACACTCTCATCACGCCAAAGCCAAAGGGTAAGCAGAGCTGCATTGAGTTTTTTTTTGGCTACACAGATTAGGGTTAGCCAACAGCGTTAGTTTCCGATAAATGTAACATACTTAATCCTTGGGTGAAGCGCACGCACACACACACACAGCTTACCTGCGCTCACGGTGACGGCCTCCACAAACTGCTCCCTCCAGGAGTGTGTGCCGATGACCAGCGCCAAGTTGGTCTTCTTGATGAGCTTGTCGACGGTGCTCTGTCAAAAACAAAGCAAGAAGACTCTGAACAAGGTACTAAAGACCACAAAGCCTTTCATTCATACACTCTAATGCTGAATACTTCATCATCCAGCAACCCGCCCATTCGTCGTCAGTACGGTGTTCTTCCAAAATGGATTTAATTTTTTGGTTTTTCTCAAAGTTTTACACACACACAACCCCATAGTGACAATGTCATTTGAAAAAAAGTTACCACATTTATTAAATTAAAATCGAATTGTGGAAATAGTGAAGTGCTGTGAATACGTTCCAGATGCACTCACAAAGGGAGGGATGAAGGAAGGAGAAAAGAAAGGGAGGAAGGTTGGAAAAATGAAAGTGAGGATGGAAGTAAAGAAGGAATGAGGAAAGGATAAATGAAATGAAAGGATGTAAGGAAGGAGGAAGAATGAAAGTAAGGAAGGTGGCGGGAAAAGGATAGAAGGAAGAAATGAGGGATGGATGAAAAAAGAAGGAAGAAAGGACAAAGGAAGAAAAGGGGGAGAGGGGTTGGACAGGAAGACGGAAGGGAAGAAAGAGGAAAGAATGGAAAGAGAAAAAGGATTTAATGCAGGAAGAATGGAAGGAAGTATTGACGAAAAGAAGGAATGAGGGAACGATGAATGAAAGGAAATATGGATGGAAGGAAGGAGGAGCTGAAGGCAGGAAGGAAATGAAGGAAGGATGAAAGAAAGGACAGAAGGGGAAAAAGGATTAAGGCTGAAAGAAAGGAAGGAATGATGGAATGAGAGAAGGATGAATGAAAGGAAAGAAGGAAGAAGGGGAGGAAGGAAGGAGAGGATGAAAGAAAGGAAGGAAGACAAATAATGGAAGAAAGGAAAGAAGGAATTAAGACAGAAAGGAAGGAAAAGGGAAGCAAAGAAGGAAGTGTGGATAGAAAGATGGGAGGAAGTAAGAAGCAGGATGAATGAAAGGATGGGAGGAAAAAGGGATGGAAGGTAGGAAAAAGGTAGGAGCGAAAGAAGCAAGTAAGGAAGCACAAAATCCATCCATTTTCGAATGCAACCCCTGATTGATGAATTGAAGAGGCGTGTCCACAAAGCCGTCGCGGTGCGCTCCTAAAAAACACGGAGGAGTTTCACCCCCATCCCAGATGACGTTTTGAGCTGAAATCTAAATGTTCTTTTCTTTTCTTTTTTTGCCACTGACTAATATTAGCACCGCCTACTGGCGCAGAGATGAATTGCGTGTGTGTGTTTGTGAGGGGAGGAGGGGAGGGGGGCAGAGCCTTTCGGTGACATCAATAAGTCATTAACACGTGGAGTTGTTAATGGCCTTTAACAACCACAACAACGGCTGCGGGGGGATTTTACGTCAGCGATTTCCCATACGCTTTCTCTGCGGACACATTCGAGACCGATCGATGCAAGCGGACTGACAACAGGCCGCCCAGAGAATTGGTGCATCAATTAAACAGCCTGACCGCTTTTACTATTTTCCCCTCAGCTCTTTGTAGTTATAAACCAAGCCAATTGAAAGATATTTTCTCTTGCAGTCGGTAAGACGCTCATTTCCGCCGTCTAATCAGTGTCGGTTTTTGGCATGTGCAACATGGGCCCTATTCTCCCGTTGGTGCGTAAGTCAGTCATTTACGCGCCTAGCTTCCGTGTTTTCAAGTTACACTGATTCCGCCATAATGACTTGTGACTCACCCCTCGCGCATACCTGGCCACTTTGCACGTAATGGCTTGAGAGGCGTGACTCATTGAAGTCCGCAGGTGGGTAGAATTCCCGGAATGTGGATTTTTCCTGAGATGTGAAAGCTTTTGAAATCCACTCAAAGACGATGTCGCACTTTAAATGCTGTAAGCGGCGCTTTCAGAAAAACTCCTAAGCTGCCATGTTGCATGTCCAGCCATCCATTTTCTACACCGCTTAACCTCGCTAGGGTCACGGGTATGCCGGAGCCTAACTGCGGCCGAGAGGCGGGGTACACCCTGAACTGTAAATATATTTCATAAATGGCACATTACAGAAATTGTATCGGGTACAGCATGCACTGGAATTCCATGCACAGTAGTCATATGAAGGACTTGTGACTGCTGTACCTTGAACTCATATGACTCCTCAATGACCACCTCCAGCCGGCTGTGCTCCCCCAGGATGGGCTTGCCCATCTCCGCAATCCTCCGGGCCTCCTCCTCCTCAGCGTTCAGCTGGCCCTCGTACCCCTCTGGAAGGAGAATTCAAGGCCATCTGAGTGTGTTACACATATGTCAAATGAAATCGCAATCAAGCGAGTGTAAAACAGTGGGTTGTCCTACGTCATTACGGTGCTAAAAGCTGAGCAGCAGGACATCACCGGCAGGCTGCTGTCGACATGTTTTTCTCCACATGGCGCATGCTTGTGATGCTACTTATGAGTGCAGTAAACCCTTGGATATTCTCTGTTCAGCATTCGCAAATTCGCTTAAGCAAAGATTTTTTGGGGGGAGGTGGGACTTATCATCCGTTATTTGCTCAAAAACTCACCTATCTGCTGTTTTGTGCTCAGGCCAAAGCCATATGTACTATAAAACTATTGATGTGGCACCATCTTGGTGCTAAGGAACCATAATGAAGTGAGGGGAGGAGCTTCATTTAGCCGGGGCATCGGTCCCTACGGGTTGAACGAGTAAGTCTTCTGACTTGAATTTGTCCCATGACTGAGCTTGTAACTCAATTTACTTTATCAATTGGAATTTGCCTCATTGAAATGAATTAAAATGCCTTTAATCCATTCAAGCCTCCAATAAACATAAAAAAAAAATCAATAAAAACGGCACTTGGTTGTATGTAAACATTATAAAATTAATACAAGAGAATGTCAGGAAATTGGTTTTGTAAAGTGTAATTACAGTACGTACTGTAGTATCCGTTTGTTGAATGTGAGCATTTAAGGGGCGTGGCCTAGTGAGTGGTGTCAGGTTGGCAGGGGTTAATTTGCGGCCTACAGAAGCTCCCTGCGAGTGTTTGTCCTGTTAAATAAACGTCGAGAAGAGAATCAGCAACTCTGGCTCTCCTTGCCCACATGCGAGGGCATTACAGTAGTCGCAACTCGAACAACTCGTAAGTTGCTAAGTCAAGGTACCACTGCATGAACAAGTGAGCATGAAGCCGACGACGAAAGCCACATGACAGTATACTAAACAAAACAAGAAAGAAGCCCCATCTTACCTTGGCTGAGTAGCAGAGCTGCGATGAAGTCAAAAAGAGAGGAAGAATATTTATTGACAAGAAGTGGTCATGCGTGGCAACTCTCTCATCCGTAACACAGTCAGTCAATCATTTATTTAGTGTGTTGGTTACATGTGGTGAACTTATTGGATATACAATATGTGCTGCACGTGCTGAACGTGGTGTGCATGTGTTGAGCGTGTCGAGTGCATGTGCGTCGCAAGTTGGATGTACTGTGTATGTTTAGCGTATTGGAGGTTTGGTGATTTAAGTGTATGTGCTTTGTGTGTGGCTTGAATGTGCATTGTCCATGTTAGATTACAATATGTGTTTTGCTGTTTTGGGTGATTGTGTCTAGCATTGATGTATGTGCTTAGCATGTTGGATGTATGTGTTTAGTGTACTAGAGATACAGTTATGGGCTTAGTGTGTGACTTGTACGTCCTTAGCAAGTTACAGTAGTATGGCGAGAGATCTGTCTCAAAATTATTGACACATATATATCCGCGATTTACACGTTTTTCAGATCCACGAATATATATGCGATTTACACGTGTTTTTAAAAATATTTTGTGTGCATTTGTCATGAATTAACATTTGTAAATAATCAATTCTGCTCGTGAATTGTTGTGGATCAGCGGGCACACGCAAACGTAACACAATTAAGATGTTCACCACAGACAAGTTGAGAATATCCACACGTGTGGGACGGCCCGTTCCTCCATCCGTGAGGCAGCAGTGTTGCTCTCTCCGTTGAGAGCACAGACTGTAAAATAGATGATTGCGAGCTACCCGCTCTCTTCCCAGCGGGCCGCCGCATGAACATGAAAAATCATTTACCCATCCATCCATTTTCTGAGCCGCTTCTCCTCACTAGGGTCGCAGGCGTGCTGGAGCCTATCCCAGCAATCGTCGGGCAGGAGGCCGGGGTACACCCCGAACCGGTCGCCAGCCAATCGCAAGGCACACAGAAACAAACAACCATTCGCACTCACATTCACACCTATGGGCAATTTCGAGTCTTCTATTAACCTACCATGCATGTTTTCAGGATGTGGGAGGAAACCGGAGTAAACGTGTGTGTGTGTGTGTGTGTGTGTGTGTGAATATCTTGAAAACTGCGTTATGCTTGTCTCAAAAATAAATGTGCGTGCCCGCTGATCCACAAACGCACCTTCAACAATTCACAAGGAGAATTGAATATTTACAAATGATAAGTCGTGATAAATGCAGAAACATAAAAAATAAAACGTGTAAATCACAGACATATTTGTGAATCTGAAGAACACGTGTAAAACGCAGATCTACAGTATTTGTGGATCTAAAAAATTTGCAAATTGCAGATTTATTTGTGTAAATAATTTTGAGACAAATCTCTCCCCATAAGATAGAAGTAAAGTGTGCATTTCGCCGTTTTGGATGCATGTTTTTAGCATTTTGACAATAGAGGTTTGTGCTGGGTGTCTTGGGTGTGTGTGCCATGTATGTGCTGAGCATGTTGGGTGTAGTCCTGCGTGCTTGTGTGTTGTGTGTATGTGCTTATTATGTGGCCTGTATGTGCTTAGCATGTGTGATGTAGAGTGTGTGCTTAGTGCATTGGGTTTATGTGCCTAATGTGTGGCTTGTATGTGCTTAGCATGTTGGATGTACTGGATGTGCTTAGCATTTCGATGTATGTGCATATCCTGTTGGATGGTTGTGCTTGACATGTTGGTTTCATTGCTGAACAACTTACAGTTGATATAGTTTCTGCTTTGCATGTTGGATGTATATGCTTAGCATGTTGAGTAACATGTGGCATGTGCTTGCCATGTTATCTCCGTAGCGTAGTTGAGTGTCTATGCTTAGTGAGCTGCATGAACAGTATGTATCAAGTGTATAACTGTCTGATATGGTTTGCTTGCTGGGTGTATACGCTCAGCATGTTGATCAAATGGTTGCACATTACATGTTTCGCGTGTTAAGTGAATGTGACATCCGCTTAGCGTGTGGTCGCTGCGAGAGAGAGTGCACAGTTACCTGAAATTCCTCTTTTCAGCCAGCGTGGCTCCTCCAACACGATAAAGAAGTTTTCATGTTTCTCGTATTCTTCATCATCAATAATCCTCACCTGAAGCGTCTGACTGTAAATGCATACGCACAGATTTGATCATTATCCTAAATCTATTGCAGGGTGCTTTTTTTGGGGGGTGGGGGGGTTGCCAGGGTAGTCTGAAAAGTTGTTAAATCTAGCCTCAAAAGTGCTAAGTTGGTATCATCGGCAGAACTTACGTTGTCTGGTCGTTGGTGAACTCCAGCTCACCCTGCGCATCCTCGTAGTCCTCGCCTGCCTTGGCCGTGCCCGACTCGGTGTGGTACGGAAGGATGACGGTACCGCGGGCGCCCGAGTTGCGCACCACGGTCACCCCCATAGTGCCCACGCTCTCGCTGACGCGCAGCATGCGCTCGCCGAAGGTGAAGATGCCAGCGTGGTCGTCGTCCAGGATGGTCACTGTGGCAACCAGGGGCTCCACCAGCCGGCCCTTGGGTGCGGCGCCTGGCTCGTCGCTTTCGAACATGCCTTCCGCGTCGCCCACCCGCAGGTTGAGCAGCCGCACAAAGAAGTGCTCGTCCTCCTCGAAGATGTCGTCGTCGATGATGCCGACCTGCAGATGAAAGACGTGGAAGGGGTTGTCTATATAGAAAGCAATGTTTGTCTTTTCTTACCTTCATCTCCTTACGATTCTCTCCGGGTTTGAAAACCAGAGTTCCTTCACCGTACTCATAATCGGAGCCGGCATTGGCCGAACCGTCCTCGGTCCTGTAGTCCACGTAGAAGGTGTTCTTTCCCAGACCCCCTGAAAGCATCAGGTTGGAAATTCATCATTTCAACAACGTTACATTTACATAGGGTGAAATACCAGTTGGAATTTCACGTAAAAATTCATCTGTCATGAGTAAAAGAAACCCAAATTAATTGAAGTTAAAGTTTTTAATGGGTACCAGTAGCGACTCTGCATGGGGGGCAGTGGGAGCAGTGCCAGTCCATCGTTTGTCTATATGTACCCTGTCATTGACAGGCGATCAGTTAACTCAACTCAATTCTGGTATATTTGGACGTCCCAAATGCACCTTAATAAAACACAAACCAAAATACACGATTAAACTGTAAAAGTGCCAGATTTAGCACAGGGCTAATTTCCATACGTATTCCCCAAAACATAAATACTTAACACAGTCCAGGGTCTAACTGGCCTTTTGCCCAAAGTCAGCTGGGTTGGCTCCAATTTAGCCACGACCCACTGGTGACAAGCGCTATAGAAAAATGGATGGATAATGGTAATTAAGGCGCAATTAATGCCCCGGCCCTAGTTTTCGCTTCCCTACCTTGGCATATGACAGCCAGTGTGAGGATGCCGCAGTTCTCCATGCACTGGCTGTGAGCGCTTTCAAAGGAGATGCGGCTGCACAAGGCAAGGTCGTCATCTTGCGGCGCCTCCTCGTCGGTGACCACGGCGCGCCGAGCGTGGTCGGCGGCGTGTTTCTTCAGGACGTTACCGGCTCCGATCATCATGCGAGTGGCCTGGAGGTAATAGAGAAAAGAAGAGCGAGTGTGTGAGTGCAACTGTTATTGTGGTGAAAGTACGGGCAGACCTCCAGTGCCCTGAAGGCAAGTGTTTAGTTGTCTTATGCCTTGAAGTACAGGTTACTGGAATGTTACCTGTATGCGGTAGAAGGCTCTGCTCTTCTGCTGGTGCAGCAGGGCGTAGTAGTTGGCCAGCTCCACCAGCTGGTCGAGCTCTTTGTCCGGATACTTCTGCTTCAGCTCCTTCAGGATGCGGATGACCTTGAAGGGGAGTCCAAAATAAAAAAAGATTTTAACAACTCCGGACTGTCTTAAGCACCTTACACACATACAAATGTTTAACATCTCAACACAGGTGTGGACAAAAAAATCTAAATTGTCAATGTAAAAATAGTACAAAAAAGTACACTAATTTTTTATTGGATTTATAATTTATTGTAATTATTTATTTTAACAAATAATACAATTTAAAAACATTAACAATCAATTATCTGATAATAATAATAAAATACATTGTAATTACCAGTATATATGGCCAAATTAGGCGGCACGGTGAACAACTAGTTAGCACATCTGCCTCACAGTTCTGAGGACCGGGGTTCAAATCCCAGCCCCGCCTGTGTGGAGTTTGCATGTTCTCCCCGTGCCTGCGTGGGTTTTCTCCGGGCACTCCGGTTTCCTCCCACATCCCAAAAACATGCATGGTAGGCTGATTGAAGACTCTAAATTGCCCGTAGGTGTGAATGTGTGCGTGAATGGTTGTTTGTTTCTATGTGCCCTGCGATTGGTAGGTGACCGGTTCAGGGTGTACCCTGCCTCTCGGCCAAAGATGGCTGGGATAGGCTCTAGCACGCCCGCGACCGTTCGGAGGATAAAGCGGTACAGATGATGGATGGCCAAATTAATGCAACAAATATGAGCTTTCTAGTGGTGCCTTCAGATTCGTTCCGTGGCCACGCTCGTAACTCAAAACTCAAATCATCTTTCCCCACTGAAATTAATTGAAATGCCAGTAAAACCTTCTTCTTCTTTGTGTCCTACCTCCTTCCGGCTCTCGTCTAGCTCCCGACTTGTCTCCAAGTTAACCATGGCACTGTTGGAGTTGGGCACGTTGCTTGCAGCACCCGTGGACGCGGCTGACGCTACGCCAACGTTATTGGCCGCCGCGTCTCCAGTGCGGTTCTCGGCGGGGACCAAGGCGCCCCCCCGTGGGGGGAACTTGCCGTCCGCGCTCATCTCCATGCCGCCCTTGTTAGGCGTCAGGTCTCCCTCCATCTCCACGACGATGCCATGGCGTTTGTCGGCACGGTAGCGCTTGCCCATGTACTTGTAGAAGAGCAGGCGGCGGTCGGCAATCCAGGCCAGGATGACGCACACTGGGAAATAGAGTAGGGTCACCAAGGCCTCCCAGACCTGAGAAACAGGAAAACAATCCAAATGAAGTTGTCTTTTAACTATATTGACATTAATATGACTCCTTTGAATTAATAAGACAAACATATTTAATACTATAACTGGCAAGTGGCTGTGTTTGACTGGCAGTGGCTTGTGATGCGTGTCTCTTTTTTAACAGTATGTTTAAGCTTGATTGACAGGAGCTTGTGTCTTTATTGAGCAATTGGAATGGCAATTTTCTTTTTCATCAACAGTAAGTGTAAGGGTGTCTGTTGACCAATAGCACCTCAAGGTCTGTGCCTGTAGTTGATTGACAGCTGACGAATGTGTCTGTAGTTGGTAGACAACAGCGAGAGGGTGCGTCCGCATTTGACTGACAGCAACTAAAGGGGTGTGTCTGTGTTTGATTGACGGGCATTTGAGGGACCTGTCTAATTGGATTGACATCTTAAAAGTGTGTCTGTGCTTGATTGACAGTGACTGGAGGACCTGTCTGTTATTTGATTGACAGTTGACGTGTGTCTGTAACTGATTGACAACAGACAATAGGGAATCCCACTAATTCACATCTCGTGTGTCACTCGAAGTACTAGTAGCATGCAGATGTCAACTAGCAAACCTTGGCAGAAAGTGGTGTCTGTTTGGTTTGTTTTAAATACACAATGTATAATTATTTTTTATGTTTAGTTTGACAGTAAACTCCAACAGGGAGTGGCATTAAACAGCTTGAAGCCTTTTTTTTTTTAAGAATTATTCATTATTTGCTAAAGTGCTGTTCTTTTGTGAAGTGAGTTCACTGCCACCATACAACGCTCGTTTCTTAAGTTTGCACTCATAAGTCAAGGCAAAAAAAATCATCTCGAAAAACTCTAAAGTCTAGTCACTCATATCTCAAGGCACCATTTTACTAGAACTACACACTACTTGGAGGCAAAACTGTGCACTAGTTGACAATTGCCTGCTACTAGTACTACTACTGTAAGTATAAAATTCTACTTAACGTAGTGATTTACTAGTAGTAGTAGTAGCGCACAGATGTCAACTAGTGCACAGTTCTGCCTCACTATTCACATGTAAGTAGTTGTTTTACGAGTATGCCAATGTTGTCCTGCTAATGTGCAGAAATGACATACAGTAGTGGAAAAAGTATGAATAGTAAGACAGTTGTTATACTAGTGCACTGACTCATGAGTGAGGACAAAGACTCAGAGAATGGTGGATGTCAAAGAAATTGAAAAAAAAATCCTCAAACAGCTTCGATATCGTTGATATTGACTGAATGCTCAAACGACTTTCCATAAAGTTAACATGTAGTGCTTCAATAGTAGTAACAGTAGCACAAAGATGTCAACTGGTACAAAGTTTTGCCTCACTATTAATTACAGTAAGTCGTTCTACTATTATGCCAAATATGTGTAGAAATGTCATACAGTAGTGGTATGTTACTAGTAAGTCACAGTCGTTCTACGAGTGCACAGAATTGTAATACTAGTGAGGATAAAGAGCGTACTGGACATCTAAGATACTATATTTAAAAAAATACGGCTTCCAAGTGTTCATAGTTTATTAATAAGGTTCATTTGCATACTAGTAAGCAAATATTGTGGAAAGAAAATGACTAGTAAGACACATCTATTCTACGAGTTCACGGAATTGTAATACTAGTGAGGATAAAGAGCATACTGGTACAAGGGCCTTAAACTGGATGTCGAAAAAAAATGCTCACACGGCGTCCTATAGTTTATTAGTAAGGATGATTTGCATATACTAGTAGGCCAATGTGGCAGTTTGATGGAAAGAAAATGACTAGGAAGAAAAAGTCTTTCTACTGATCATATAAAGCATAGTGAGTTACCTTGTGTATAAATACATTTGCTTTGCTTTACTAGTGCACCCTAGTTGTGCTACGAGTGCACTGAATTGTCTCACCTCTACCACGCCGGGCGACATGACGGACAGGATGAGGTAGAGCCAGATGTAGGCGAAGATGCTCCAGAAGGCTGTGATGAAGAAGACCCGCAGGTGTTTGATCTTGCGCACCTGGCCCTGGGGGATGGTCCACACGCAGATGCCGATGATCACAAACATGTTAAAGGCGGCGCTCCCCACGATGGTGCCCGGTCCCAACTCGCCCGCCCTGAATTCGTGACCGCACACCTGCAGAGACAGCGGCACAAATGGATGATTTGTGGCAGAAGTGGCAAAAAAGCTCACACACGGTACTTAAGCAGAAGTAGAGATACTTTTGTGAAAAAATACTGGGAAAGTAAAAGTTCAAGTATTAATTCAACTCAAGTAAAAGTAAAAAAGGACAGATTTTTAAATGTACTAAAGTAAAAAGTAAAACTGAATTTTTACTTTCAATTGCAAGTATAAATTGGCACACAAAGTACTTTTCTCACTTTTAACTTACATAGTAGCTACGAGTAGTGTGTGTGCGTGCGTGTGTAATGTAGTGTACCTCTATGACCGACAGCAGGATCTCCGGGGCGCTGGATCCAAGAGCCATGAGCGTCAGGTTGGACACTGTTTCGTTCCAGATTCGAACCGTCGCCACTGATGTTTCCCCGTTTGGCATGGTGATGGTCACCTCCTTCTCCTGTTCGCCAAACACACGCACACACACACACACACACACACACACACACACACACACACACACACACACACACACACACACACACACACACACACACACACACACACACACACACACACACACACACACACACACACACACACACACACACACAGGCACGCACGCACGCAATAATATAAACATGCAAATTGATTAGTATCCATCGTTAATTGCACGTCAATTGCAGATTGTATCTAACTAGGAGTGCGTGTAAATGAATTAATTAAATAGCATATACACCACACCTGTAACTCAAATCAAATAATGGCTCGTGTCTCAAAAAACTTGAAAGGCGGGTCACACGTGTCTCACGGCACCACTGTAAACATTGATGATACAGAATATACAGTACATGTGTACAGTAGTGCAATGTGAGTAGTCATATACCACTCACACTCATATATCTTAAAATAAATGTGTCTAATTAATCTAAAAGGTTGCTGTTTGGTTCCTCGTTGTAGCATAGCCCTGCCGACCGGACTAAAAAAGCTCATTAATAATGAATAATAAATGATGTTTGCGACCCGTATTTAGCAACTTAAGTGGGTGCTCAAAATGGATCCCAGCAGCACATGGTTCATTGCCCAATTGCCCTTTGAATGCCGTGTTACAAGGAACTGCAAACAATTGTATGATAATAATAATATTAATAATAATAATAAAAATGGCGGAACGGTGGACTGCTTAGCACATCTGCCTCACAGTTATGAGGACCGTGGTTCAAATCCCGGCCCCCGCCTGTGTGGAGTTTGCATGTTCTCCCTGTGCCTGGGTGGGTTTTCTCCGGGCGCTCCGGTTTCCTCCCACATCCCAAAAACGTGCATGGTAGGTTAATTGAGGACTCTAAATTGCCCGTAGGTGTGAATGTGAGTGCGAATGGTTGTTTGTTTATATGTGCCCTGCGATTGGCTGGCGACCAGTTCAGGGTGTAACCCGCCTCTCGCCCGAAGATAGCTGGGATAGGCTCCAGCAGCCTATACGGCCGCCACCCTAGTGATGAGAAGCGGTCCAGAAAATGGATGGATGGATAATAATAACAATAACTTTATTTGTGTAGCATCTTTAAAAACAAATGTTCACGAAGTGCTTTGACAGAGTAGAACACAGTACATTACCAAACATCACGACGTAACATTGCAATTGGCAAACACTACACTCTATACGCAATGGCCAGCGATGTGTTGGGATATGAGGAAGAGGAGTATTTCGACACGCAGGAGCACCCAACTGTGCTTGGCATTGTCAAACTGTGCATGTTTGAGCCGATCAGGAGGTCGGAACCTGACAGTGACGATGACGAGCAGCCAAGAAGCAGCTGTACAACAGAAAAAGAAAGAAAACTGGCTCGATGTGACGGTATGTCAAAAGCATGTCTTTTTATGGCTAGAAATAATGGCACCCCAGGAGTGCCAATATTTTTTAGCACGACTATATGTATTATGTATTCACATATGTTTCAGTGACACGGCACAAGCTTTTACATAGGATGCAGTATTCCTATATATTGTGTGGCCTTCGCTCAAGTAGCTTTATAACACGCCGCACAGAAAGTCTTTGCTGTGTCTGTTGAACAAGCTGCTTGACTCGTGTGACGTCACAGCGCCGGATATAGCCGAAGACTGGAAGGCGCTCGATGCAAAAAGCAGAAGGCGCATTCTAAATCATATTTATTGATTTAACTGCTGTATATCTGCTGTATAATCACTTAAAAATGGCAGATGTGGTTTGTAAAGGGGGAAATCAAGAACATTTTTAACATCTTTGTCCTCTGGCCTTTAACTGAGGCGAGTTCTTTAGAAGTTGTCCTGAGTTCCTTTGTGGCCTCCTGGTTCAGTCATTGCTGTTCTCTTGGGGTAATATTTGTAGGCCGGCCACTCGTGGAAAGGTTTACCACTGTTCTGTGTTTACTCCATGTGAGGCTAATTGCTCTCCCTATGGTTCGCTGGAATCCTAAAGCTTTAGAAATGGCTTTGTCTTCTGTCCATTACTTTATTTCTCGACTGTTCTGGAATTTCTTTGTATTGTATATATCATTTTGTTGCAGCTTTTTTAGCTCTTTTGTCCGGCTGAAGTTTGTTGGGAAAGATTATGTTTAAATGATTTTTTTTGATTGAACAGGTCTGGAGGTAATCATGCTTGGGTGTGATCAGTGAAAATGAACCAAAAATTGTGATTAGCCACAATTAATTTGTGATTTAACCAGCGGGGAAATTACTTTTTCACATAGGGCCAGGTAAATTCCATGTTGCTAAGTGAATCTGGTGTCGGGAGCTGAATTTTCCCGAGATCCCAGGCGCTACTAAGCATCATCAATCTATGCTGTCATGCTCACACACAATGGTGAAATATCTAATTTCAGTAAAAATTTTGTAGCATATCTAGTAAGTTCTCCTGCTTGGGTAGCAAAGAGACAAACTCACTAGGACAAGTTCCTCTTTGAAAGGCCAACATGCCTACAAAATGGCAGCTTCAAATCAAAATGACAGTCTTCCTCTGTGCTTTAGGGCATGGCTTCTTTACACTTTTTTATGGATGTACCCATGATTGACGAATTTTATGCTGCTAAATGAAACTTGCGTTGGGGCTACCTTGGAAAAACAAAGAAACAAACACGTGTGCAGCGTAAATGAGATAAGCTTTTCATGGGAAATCCTTGGGGCAGTCTCAGATGTCCAAAACAGGTCTCGTAAGGCTTGGTTTGTTCCAAACTCAGGAAGCGGCTGGACCGTTCACAGAAGGGTTGAGCCGGTTTATCGCCTCATGGGCCTTAGTGTCACGGGTTGATATAGAACATGCCATTTGCTGGCCATCGACCAGGTGGCTGAGTTAGGTCAGATTGTTACTATGGCGATCAGTTCTTTACTGTACTAATAGCAGATTGTCTTTGAATGACCCCTAAAAATGGTCAAAATGGCCGTAGATGGACATCGCTTCAAACCAAAAGGGCTGACTTTCTTGTGTGTTTAAGGGCATGGCTTTACGAGACTTTTTTGTCGGTCTCCTCATGAGAGACATACAGTACCTACCAAATTCTGGGTTGCTAAGTGAAACGACCGTCAGGGGTTGAATTTTCTCAAAATTTTAGGAGGCACTACCAGGAGTCATCAAACTTAAAGATCATGCTCCATGCTTTTTGCAGGTTTGGCACATCACAGTGCGTTTGGTGGTTAAGATGCTCCATTTCCATGGAGTTCGTGCACCAAAAACTGTGAAAAAATGACCTCACCTGTGATGTAATGACCTCGATGGACGCCATGAAGCGGTCGGCGATGATTGACACGCCCAGGAACATATACATGAGAGACACAAAGTAGACCACCGCCCGGGTGATCTGGTCTCCGAGGCCGGGCCGGTTGGGCCGCCAGACGGGGAGCAGGATGCCCGGCTTGCACACAGTCACGTCGTCGCACTTCCCCTTGGCCGGCAAACTGCTGTTTCCATATGGCCCGGCGGAAGGCAGGGAAGAGGGCAGCATGGAGGCTGAGACCACCGTCCCCCGCTGGGACTCTGACTGGCATTGTGGCACAGAGGACACAACGAGGAGGGCCAAGAGGGGAAGGAGGAGGGGGACGGGCAAGGCAAGTTGAGACATGGCAGCCCTACCTGGAGGGCACACGAAGGATGACTGCAGGCAAAGATGCTAGTTCACCTTCAAGACAGAAACAAAGAAAAGGAAGTTGTCAATAAAAGCATAACCCTCACATGCTGATCATTTTCTATGCACACAAAGTATGTTCCCGGTCAATATTGACCCGGGCCAAGAAAATCCTTCATATAATTATCTCTATGACATTATGAACGACACATCTATTTAAAATGTATTAATAGCCTCTCTGACATTAGTAAATATATTCATAATCCTTAATCAATGTTTCAGAGAGAAGGGAAAGTGTATTTTGATGTGCTCCATTGGATGTACTTTCTTTTTTGGTCAACCCTCTGACTTATGTTTTGTATGTTTGATCATTCTTGATGTTTCACTCTTTCACTGTTTGAAGATTCCCCCATGACCCTTCAAACAGCAGCAGGTGCATGTTTTCTGTAGGAACCTGTGGAAATGTGATGAGAAGACAGACGGTTCTCAGGACTGTTTTTAAGTCCCCCGTGAACACCGAACGGACTGTCCCGACGTTTTCTTTGTGGGTCTACTCATGAAACACATGCCTACTAAATTTCTTCCGAAAGCTTGTGTCCATTTATTGTTTACCCAAATTAGATGTCAACCCAGTTGGACTCAAGATTACTGACTTGTTGCAACCTAATAAAAATCTGTTGTTGGTGTCCTGACGTCACCTCATTATTATAACATTTTGACTTCAGGTCTCTTCACTGAGCTTCGTAAAATTAATAACAGTAGGAATGCAAAAAAAAAAAAAAAAAAACAATGAATGAAATGTGTTTGCCACGGAGGTGGCATTTAAATCATGAAATGAGGAGTTTATTGTCATCCATTAAGGGCGCGAAGAAAGCGAGTGCCATCCATCCTTTTAATGAATAAAGTAATTTAAAGAGGAGTGTTTGTCAAAATAAAAGAGACTCATTTGAGCAGCGAGCGCAGAGAGACCACTTCCTGGCCCTTTTGAAGTTTAAAGAGAAGCAATTTAAACGTTTCAATGCAGTTGAATTGGTTTCGGTGACTGAAATGTCAAAGAATACTGAGAGGTGCCAATTATTCTACGTTTGTACAACCCCTATTCCAATGAAGTTGGGACATTGTGTTAAACATAAATAAAAACAGAATACCTCAACCTATATTTAATTGAATACACTACAAAGACAAGATATTTAATCTTCAAACTAATAAACTTTATTGTTTTTAGCAAATAATCATTAACTTAAAATTTTATGGCTGCAACACGTTCCAAATAAGCTGGGACAGGGTCATGTTTACCACTGTGTTACATTACCTTTTCTTTTAACAACATTCAATAAATGACACTAATTGTTGAAGCTTTGTTGGTGGAATTCTTTCCCATTCTTGCTTGATGTACAGCTTCAGCTGTTCAACAGTCCGGGGTCTCCGTTGTCGTATTTTACGCTTCATAATGCGCCACACATTTACAATGGGAGACGGGTCTGGACTGCAGGCAGGCCAGTCTAGTACCCGCACTCTTTTACTACAAAGCCACGCTTTTGTAGCACGTGCAGAATGTGGTTTGGCATTGTCTTGCTGAAATAAGTAGGGGCGTCCATGAAAAAGACGTTGCTTGGATGGCAGCATATGTTTCTCCAAAACCTGTATGTACCTTTCAGCATTAATGGTGCCTTCACAGATGTGTAAGTTACCCATGCCATTAGTACTAACACAGCCCCATACCATCACAGATGCTGGCTTGTGAACTTTGCGTCCATAACAGTCCGGATGGTTCTTTTCCTCTTTGGCCCGGAGGACACGACGTCCACAATTTCCAAAAACAGTTTGAAATGTGGACTCGTTGTACCGCAGAACACTTTTCCACTTTGTATCAGTCCATCTTAGATGAGCTCGGGCCCAGAGAAGCCGGTTGCGTTTCTGGGTGTTGTTTATAAATGGCTTTTGCTTTGCATGTTGCACTGCTCTCGATCGTAAGAATAGATTCTCTGATATCCGTGCTTGAACTTATTCCCTGTTGTTGTTCCTCCTCCAGTGCCCTCCTGTGTCTCCTGCCATGATATGATGCTCGCTCCAGCCACATTGCCAAGTTCATTCACCTGCTCACGCTCCAGTGTCCCGCATTCTCCCCGATCCTACGGCCCACCATCACGCCTTGGAATTCCTGACCTTGTTCTTCACCCTAATATACCCCTTCCAACTGCTTCCTCTGTCTCAGTCTGCTTTTGGGTACCGTCCAATACCGTTTGGTACAAACCGTGACAATGTGTCTGTTATGCGTGGGTAAAATTCGGTAGAAATCAGATAAAATATTTTGTAGTAATTCGCTTTTGAAGGCCCGACCCCTGGAAATGGCCTAAATGTCCCTAAAATGACTGTTTGAAAGGACAATGGCAGACTTTCTTTGTGTTTTCTAGCATGGCATTTTGAGACTTGTTGTGGGTCGACTCATGACAGTCATGCCTACCTAATTTCATGTTGCTAATTGGAACTGGCTTCGGGGGTTGAAATGTCAAAAAAAAAATCACAACCTACCCTTGTCCTGTCCTGTCCTATTTGCCACTCATTAGATCTCTTCCTCCCAGGGTATAGCCAACTCTTAAATAACATTATTGTTGTCATATGCTGTTGTTATACTGTTATTGTTGTTATACTGTTATTGTTGTTGTTGTTGTTGTTTTGTTTTGCTCTGTTCAGACTTTTATATCTGTCTATCACCTCTCAAACTTTGTTCGGTGCAACGGCATTTCCAGCAAATATCCATCACAATACAAATAACCAGGGGGAGTACATCAAATTCCCCTGTTGCACAGCAAAACCGTTTTGGCATAAAAAGGCATACAGATTCATCATTCAGCTTAAACAAAGAAATTATTATGAAGAAATGTGAACCAGATTTGACTGACAAAACTGTGAAGGTGTTGACGGATTACAGGCGCAGTCTGTTGCCGTGCCGACAGGGGCAGAGATCCTGAGGGGCAATCGATCGATGGCAGAGAGATGGGGGTTGTTTTCGAGAGAGAGAAAAAGAGAGCAAACCTCTATTCATCAACCGGAGGAGAAAGAGCTGTCGGTCTAGCTTGTTCAGCACACACACATGCACACAAACATACTCACGCACACACGCCAGATCTTTAAAATGTAATCATATAAATAACAGAGGGGACAATAAATGCATTGTGAATATAATGTTAAATTAGAATGTTATTGCAGACCTCCACCAAGGCTGAGCAATCATAGTTTGGATCATTTCCAGATTGCTGCAATTCATGCATTTTATGCGGAGGAATTTAGGAAAATACTGGAATAAAATCTGTTATTTTTGTTAACATTAACATAAAAAATTGCCTATGCCTATACAACCCCTAAAATACAAACATGTCCAAAATTGGTGAGTTTAGTGCATGTTGAGGCCACCAAAAAGGCACTTCATTCACGGAAATAATATGAACAGCGATTCCAAGAGGGCTTTCGCACCTCCCTCTCGGGCCCTAATGATGATATCAAGTGTGTTCTGCGGCACCTTTGCAATCGTATGCGTTAGCAACTCGGTAGCCCTCGGGCCGCCATGTCGCTGGCGGATCGACAGAGCTGACAGATTGTCCGTGTACCTCTCCAAAGCTCCTTCCCACTCACTTCCATATGCTGGCATTCATTATTCAGTCAGTCGTGGTTACAGTATATTATAGTATGCACTCTTGATCCCTGAACAATCATGTCTATCACTTTTTGTTTTAATAACAGGAGCAAGAAAAATTATATTTCATAAATAATACAGTAACTACACACATTTAGCATCGCAAATTTACAGTCATCACTTTCCATAGAATGGGCCGCTGATGCATCTCTTCAGGGCTGCAACTCACAAGACGTTTGATCAAGATGTGACCTTGTGGAGCTGAGTTATTAGATATTCCTGTTTTATGTCGAGTCATTAAACTCTGCTGCCATGCTACGGCCAGTGATGAAAATTATAATCGTAATGATTTTGTGTCACCCATCTGTCTTGTGTACGTGCTTCAAATTGCTACAAAAGCCATTCCACACAATCTCTAGGACAAGTTAGTCTGTGAAGGAACCCTGGAAACGGCCAAAATGGGCATAAAATGGCTACTTCGGACCAAAATTGGCAGACTTCTGGTGTCCTTTGTGGCATGGCTTTTTGAGACTTATTTGTGGGTTTACTTATGTTAGAAGTGGCTACCAGATTTTATGTTGCTCTATAAAACTGGCTCCGGGGCTCAATTTTCAAAACATTTATGAGCTGTTTTCATTAATATTTTTTCTATGGCAATAAAAGTTCCTCTTCGAAGGAACCCTGTAAATGGCTCGTAAAATGATTATACAATGGCCACTTGAAATCAATTTTCTGTGTTTGCAGGTATGGCTTCTTGAGTCTTTTTGTGGGTCTACTCATAATAGACAAATTTCACATTGCTAAAGTCGAACTGGCTTTAGGGTCTGAATTTACAAACGAAAAATCCAGGATGCGCTACCATCATACCCCAATGCTCTGTCCACACACAATGACCTCAAATTCTTCACACTTTAGTGTTGTATATTTGTCTCATATATGTGGTTCAAATTTGGGAGCAATCAAACATAATCTGTTGTACAAGGACTCTTTGGAGGACCCCTGAAATTATTCCAAATGACCGTAAAATGACCGCTTTGAACCAAAATGGCTGACTTCCTTTGTGGTTTCGAGCATTGAGACTATTTTTGTGAGTCTACCCATTATCAGCATGTCTACCAAGTTTCATGTTGCTAAGTCAAACCAGCTTTGGGGCTGAAAGGTCATTTGTATCTGATTGACACATACCTAGAGGTATTACTGTAACATTATTGTCTATTATTGTTGTAGTTTGCAGCAGTAGAAATGTGCTGAACATTTAAGTTTGATTGATGCATTGATAGCGAGAGGTGTTCCTAACATTCCAACTAATTGATTCAGCTGTTATTCATTTGTTGTCCATTGTGAGCCTGCCACATTTTTAGTTACAGCACGGCGCCCAGAAAGAGACTTTGTGACTAAAACCGTAATTAAAAAAAATGTAAAGCTGTGAGAACATTGATCTCACAGAGGCAATGAAAAGTGGCATCGTGGTGCACTTTGAGCCTCTCTTCACCTCATTTCGACGTTTCGTTTTCCAAAGTCCAACACAAACACACTAATGTGCGTGAAATTGTCCTTTAGCATGCAGGAATTGCCATCGTCTTCAAGTGGGCTTACACCCTAAAACAGATGCAGAGACAAACACAGAGCGTGGAATGCTCTGCCGAGGGGAAGATTGTCTCTAAGCTGGCAAATAATAAAGCTGCTGATGGACCTTCAACGTGTGTGAAAGATAAATCCTTCTCATTCACATCATGATTTTTGACATCTGCTGAGGACAACTATTGTAAAAGCTGTGTTCTTCTAAATGTGTGCGTTATCATGATAACATTGTGCATCAGTACCTACAGTGGACAGCTATTAAAAAGGAGTTTTCGTCGATACACACACAAGTCATATCACAGTCATGCATCAGTCACTACACTCTGCGCAACTATTAAAATCAGTTTGCTTTGAAATGTGTGAGTCATCATGATAAAGTTATGGCTCCATCACCACAATGGAAAGCTATTCAAAAAGCAGTTTTCTTAAATATGTGTGAGTCATGATGAAAACGTACATCAGTCACTATCGCGGACAGCTATAGTGTATTAAAGAGTAGTTTTAGTCTTCATACACGCATCTAGCTGTCACAGTTGTGCAATCAGTCACTACAGTGGACATACAGTAGGTATTCAAAAGCTGTTCTCTTCTACTATGCATTAGTATTGATGTTAAAGATGTGAATCAGTCATTACGAGGATTCATTGACTTCTCTGTCACCGCTCGCTAATTCCATTCTGTTCAGTTGTAATGGTATTCCTTGACAACCAATCCTCCAAATTGTGCATGCTGATTAATTACCGAGCGAGTCCCAAATTGTTTAAAGAGCAGAAACTTGTCAATTAAATATCAATGAGACATATCAGAGGGATAAAAAGCAATACTGTCCCCAGCAGATGGTGTTTCACACACTCAGCCACACATACAAAAGCACACCAGGGTTGTTGTTGTTTTCTCTCCCTGGTTGGTGCACGTGGGTCAGATGTGAACATGCCTGACAACTGAGCTTCAGCTGCATTGTCCTCTCTGGGGACGAAAGCTCTTTTTCATATCTGCGCCTCCAGCTGGTGTAGCCTGACTGAACATTTTACAATGGCAACACTTTAGACCTCAAATGGAAACATCCATCCATCCATTTTTTGAGCCGCTTCTCCTCACTAGGGTCGCGGGCGTACTGGAGCCTATCCCAGGTGTCATCGCGGCAGGAGGCGGGGTACACCCTGAACTGGTCGCCAGCCAATCGCAGGGCACATAGAAACAAACAACCATTCGCACTCACAATCATGCCTACGGGCAATTTAGAGTCTCCAATTAATGCATGTTTTTGGGATGTGGGAGGAAACCGGAGTGCCCGGAGAAAACCCACGCAGGCACGGGGAGAACATGCAAACTCCACACAGGCGGGGCCGGGGATTGAACCCGGGTCCTCAGAACTGTGAGGCTGACGCTCTAACCAGTCGGCCACCGTGCCGCCCTCAAATGGAAACATTATTTCATATTTCCAATGCCAACAGTTGCAAACAGTTACAAATTTCAACAAAGGAGGTTCTACTCTCCTTGACATCAAGACTCGTGCGTATAGAAGAAAACACATTTTGAATATCTGTCCAATATAATGACTGATGCACAGGGTTGACATTTAGACACATGCAAAAATAAGAACATTTTGGAATAGTTTTCCACTGTAGTGACTGATGTGCAACTGTGAAATTGTGACTCACTAATATAGAAGAAAACATAATTTTGGTCCCCCACCCCCAAGAAAATGTTTAAAAATTGGAGAAAAAAAAAAATCTGCTAATAGTTGAATCTGCAGCTGCCGACGAGTGAGTGTGCGACGATCCACAGTATTCCAAATATAAGTCATAATATTAGGAGCAGCTCTCAGTAGGATGCAGTGGACTTTGTGCATGAACAACAAGTGTAAGTTAATTTGGAAATATGACGTGTGTATGTATGTGTGTATGTATACACAAGTATGTGTGTATGCATACAAATTTGTTTGTGTGTGTGTGCGTGTGTGTTTTTATTCCGCAGTCTATTTCTTTGTCTTCCCATTTAGCCTGGATCTTGGTGTCTCATTCTCTTGTGAGAAAACACGGGCAAGCAAGCACCATTTTGACAAGTTACCGCAACATTCATTCCATGCATGTACTCGCACGCACACACACACACACACACACACACAACCACACACACACACACAGACAAAACTATTTTGTGAGTCGTCATGGAGATGGAGCAGGTCACTTTTTTGCTAAAAGTGCTTTTCAGGCACTTTGACAGGTGCACTCTAATGAAGAGCTGCACTACTTTCATTAACTAAAGACTTTGAGCAAGCAAAGCAAGCAACAAGAAAGCTAGCAAGCCCTCCCGCTGCCAAATGTTTATTATTGTCTAATCAATAGTGTGAGCTATTAAATGACTTCCCGTTTCATGTTTAATTTAGCACACTGCACTTTAACATATTGGATATTTTCAGAGCATTCCTGAGGTCATTGCTTCCACTGAATAACACATTTGCAGACTCACAGAGAAATGCATACACTTGTAAGTTTCCTCTCGCGAGCTATAAAAGTAAAATAAAATAAATTGTTGCTGTTGGGCGGAAACCTCATATGTCCAAATATCCATCCATCCATTGCATCATGTTGCTTGTAATGAATCGCAAATTTTTCATTTTGTTTAAATACACTGTAGGTTTTTTTTCTGTTATGTAGTCTGATTGGAGCACCAGCATTACTTAACATAAAAAAAACATGACTGCCACAATAGTCGTATTCACATGCATGCTTGTTCACTAATGGCCTCTACAATGCTCATTCATCACAACTCGGCTCCGGCCGCCTTTGGACATAATGATCCATTATTGTTATTTTTACCCACAATGCACTGCGGTCGCCTATTCAAGCCATCAGCCTTTTTCTGGCTGGTTGACTCACAAGTGTCAATCACATCCCTGCTGGATGGCATGTCTATGTGTGAAGAATCGACACACATGGGCTGTTATTGTGTTTCTGCACCAGTGTGAATGCTCCTTTTGTCTAGAAATTGATTGACAGTCATAGAAGTGGGTCAGTTCAGCCTGGTTTCTAAACACAAACTTTTCTCGAAAAAGGAACTTTGAGCAGATTTCGGCCCAATTCAAACCCAAAATCTCAGTTCCATTCACCGGGAGTGTCCAAAGTCCAGTCAAGGGGCCATGTAAGGTAATTATATAAAGATGGTAAGGAAGTACAGTGGTATCTTGAGATACAAGTTTAGCCGATCCATGACCACGCTTGTACCTTATCGTATCTCATATCTCAAATCACCTTTCCCCATTGAAATGAATAGGAATGCCATTTATATGTTTTAGCCCCCAAAAACAACATAAGACAATTTGTACTCAACATTTTGTACTGTATAAAAACACATTACAAACATTTGCTCTCTACATAACCTCAAAACATATACCCAATATACCCAAAGATCCTTTTACACTTGAGACTATGCGAGTCTCGGGATGCACATGTCATGGAAACAATCAGTCCCAGCCCGGGAAAAATTAGTCCCTGTAATTTATCATAACAGAATACAGATACATTAATCCTCCACTATATCACGGTTCTTGCTTCGCGGTTCCGCTATACTGCGTACAATACAAAAACGTACAATTGCAAGGAATTTAGGGATTTCATCATCTGTGGTCCATAATATCATCAAAAGGTTCAGAGAATCTGGAGAAATCACTGCATGTAAGCGGCAAGGCCGAAAACCAACATTGAATGCCCGTGACCTTCGATCACTCAGGCGGCACTGCATCAAAAACCGACATCAATGTGTAAAGGATATCACCACATGGGCTCAGGAACACAAAACCAATGTCAGTAAATACAGTTCAGCGCTACATCCATAAGTACAACTTGAAACTCTACTATGCAAAATAAAAAGCCATTTATAAACAACAACCAGAAACGCAACCGGCTTCTCTGGGCCCGAGCTCATCCAAGATGGACTGATGCAAAGTGGAAAAGTGTTCTGCGGTCCGACGAGTCCACATTTCAAATTGTTTTTGGAAATTGTGGACGTCGTGTCCTCCGGGCCAAAGAGGAAAAGAACCAGCCGGACTGCTATGGACGCAAAGTTCAAAAGCCAGCATCTGTGATGGTATATGGGCCTGTGTTAGTGCCAATGGCATGGGTAACTTACACATTTGTGAAGGCACCATTAATGCTGAAAGGTACATACAGGTTTTGGAGAAACATATGCTGCCATCCAAGCAACGTCTTTTTCATGGACGCCCCTGCTTATTTCAGCAAGACAATGCCAAACCACATTCTGGACGTGTTACAACAGTGTGGCTTTGTAGTAAAAGAGTGCAGGTACTAGACTGGCCTGCCTGCCCTGTCCTTCACTATCTCTGATTGGCTTTAGAGACCACGATGGGTTTCAAGTGTGTGCTTTCAAGTCGCGTACGTTTTTTTTTCTTCCTCAAATGACTGAGCACCTGTATGCACCCTCTTTTTTTTGCCGCACCATTCAGAAACCCGGGTGCATATATGCGACCAAATAGTCGTCCATCCATCCAACCATTTTCCGAGCCGCTTATCCTCACCAGGGTCGCGGGCGTGCTGGAGCCTATCCCAGCTGTCATCGGGCAGGAGGCGGGGTGCCAAATAGTCGTGTCTCGTCAAAAAATAAATAAATAAATAAACATCATATGCTGGATTTCCAGCACCACCGATGGAGTACTAAGCCATAGCTCTGCGTCCTAAAAAGCAGATTGATTGTACTTTATGCGTCCCTGCTCATTTTTGTGCATCTCAGACATGGGACGCACATCAAACGAGATCCCTGTACACTTAAAGCTTCGTCCATCCTTGTTCTTCTTCTGTTGGGTTTATTGGCAGATGGCAAACCGTCTTAATGGCACATTAGTGCCACCAATTGATATTTTCATTCCACTGCAAAAAAAACCCAAAAAAAAACAATGTAAATTGATGGTGGCCAGATGTTGTGAAGCGTGCTGCTGCTATCTAGCAATGGGGGTCTGAAGTGCACTCATATCTTGGATTTTTACTCATATCTTAAGACCCCAAACAAATCAGCCAAGCAACGGCTTGTCTTTCAAAAAACTGGTAAGTTAACACACTCGTATCTCAGGCACCACTGTCAGAGTTTGTTTTTTAAGATTTACTTTTTAGTTGAATCAGTACTTCTACTTTTCGACTATTTTGCGTCATCTTTTGTCACAATCGCGACACACACTACATACCTACTGCGACAAATCCTCTGCTTGTCCCATACACATGCATACTCTGCTCGAGTGTGAGGTGCCCAAACTTGTCCGACTACCAACATGTTGGCATTTCTTTCTCATTATCGATGTGACAAGCAACGAATCATCCCCTAATCTTTATTTTACACTCAACAGCTGTGCTGATCTCAAATCCAAAGTGATGCAAGGACTAAAGGTTTGGTCTAGAGACAGAGGAGGGCCTACAGAGGTGTTTCAGTGCGCCACACAACAGGGAACATGACAAAACTAGAAATATGAATTGCAGAAACAACAATGACCCAACATGGGATCAACATACCAGGGGAACTAAATACAAACAAATTGACGAGACAACAACGGCACACCTGGACAAGACATGAGTGGGTGGAGGGAGGGAGCTGATTGGTTGACACAAGGTAGAGGGCTGACGAGAACAGGTGCAGACGAAAAACAAATGAGATGACAAGACATCAACGACACAGGCAAACTTGACAAAACATGAAACAAACTAAAGAGGGTGACCTACTAGAGCGCAGGTGGAAGCACGCAGGTGGATTACATCTTGTGCAGACGATGTAATCTGAAGGAGGTTACCGACTGTAAGGTAGTGGTAGGGGAGAGTGTGGCTCGACAGCATAGGATGGTGGTGTGTAAGATGATTATGGTGATGGGGAGGAAGAGTAGGAAGACAAAGGCAGAGCAGAGAACCATGATAGGTTGATTGAAGACTCTAAATTGCCCGTAGGTGTGAACATGAGTGCAAATGGTTGTTTGTTTTTATGTGCCCTGTGATTGGCTGGTGACCGGTTCAGGGTGTACGCCGCCTCCCGCCCGAAGATAGCTGGGATAGGCTCCAGCAGCCCGCAACCCTAGTGAGGATAAGCGGTAAAGAAAATGGATGGATGGATGATGATTTATCCTGCGCTGATCTTTTCTTTCTCCTCCCGGGGGGGGGGGTGTCACCAGCTGACGTAAAGGTCTCAGCGGCTAAATGTCGACGCAAATGCTATTGGATGTTCATTGAGGCAGAAAACTCTAAAGTTCACCTCCAATTATCTGCTCCTGCCCCGACCTGACACCTTTCTGACTGATGGCCCCTTTTAATTGAAGTCCTGTTCAAAAGTTTACAACAATTTAGTCTTTGTCTGATATAGTTCCATCAATGTTTTACTAGCAGAGTTAAAAGCTCCAGGCTACACATCAAATTGATTAAGAAAAATCAAGAGAAAGTGACTCTTTTACTGATGCTTTACAGTGACTCATCTGACCAGCATCGACTGCGATCTGGGTCGATGGTTGGCGGCTCTTGAGAGTGTTTCAATATTGAGTCACTAAAGGATAACATAGATGATATCATTATGCAGCGAAACGTCATTATTTGAAGACCCTGAAATAACACAGTTTAACAATCTCATAATTGGCTCATTTTGATACAGCCATTTTTGCCCAAAAGCTCACTGTGCTAGTTCCTGCAAAAAAGAGACATTTGCACTACTGCTTGTTTATAGACAGAATACGTGGGGCACAGCCATTTTTACCCTAAAACATAATTTACAAAATGAAATACAGCCGTTAAGCATGATATATGACGCACAGCAATTTTTGCTCGAAAGTGCAATTTAAAAAAAGAACATGGCTGGCAAACTTAATGCTTTGTTTTTCCATGGCAAGTTGGGGCGGGGAGCTCTGCTGCCCAACCGCATTTTACAAGTCATATTGGCAATACTGTAATGTCTTAGCCTACGTTCACACTGCAGGGTATGATACCCAATTCGAATTTCTTGTTAAATCCGATGTTTTTTATTTAGATGTCACACAACAAAAACGATTCTAACGTGAATGGAGTGCATCCGTAAAGTGACACGCATGTACACAAAACACGACACCATATGGCGCAGTTTGTTTACGGAAGTAAATATGGCCCCTCATGTCGGTCTCAGTTCTGACACATTTGGGACAATTTCGAGGATTTTGTGCAACCAGAGCCAACATTTTCTCATATTTATCAGTGCTAAAGCATCTTCTTTTACCCACTGACTGTTTTCCTTTGATAGCCATTGCCTTTCCGTTTTGTCAAACAATTGACGTTTGTTACCTTTTGATGACATATAGGTCAGAATCAGAATCAGAATCATCTTTATTTGCCACGTATGTTCAGAAAACACACAAGGAATTTGTCTCCGGAAGTTGGAGCCGCTCTAGTACGACAACAGACAGTCAATTTACAGAACACTTTGGAGACAGAAAGACATTGACAAAAATTGTTTTTTAAAAAAACAGTCACTGAACAGTAAAGGGTTGCTAGTTATTTGGTAATGCCGGTAAAAAAAATGTTTTCAGATGAGCGCGCCCTGAGCGTCCAGACTGCAGTCGCATCAGATACATATCCGATTTATATCTATATATGAAAGAGGCCTGCATCATATTTGATCAAATTTAGAGATGCACCGAAAATTCGGTCACTGAATATCTTGGCCGGAAATGATCCAAAAGTGTTTTTTTGGTTTTTGGCTGAAAGACTTACTGCCGCAACAAAACGGCTGAAACAGGATATTGTAATGACGCGAGCAAAAAATTTGGCCAGCGCGTGCTTCCCTGGAAAAATCTCGGAGGGGCCACCAACGATGAGGTGGCGTACTCTGTGGGCTACTGTTTAGCAGCTACAACGGTTTGTCAAAATGAGTCTTAAATTAAGGCTGGGTGGTATTAAAATGATAAAGATACAGATCTAAAAATAACTTTTCCTTGATAAACATTTGCGACGCAGTCAGTAGACTTGGATAGACTTCATATGTCCGTGTTCTGACAGCCAATACAAATAGTCAATAATATTGCGAGTTGTCCCTCCTTCAGCTGTCAACTTATCGTGGTGCAGGGGTTTGTGTGTCCCAATGATCCTAGGAGCTAAGTTGTCTGGGGCTTTATGCCCCTGGCAGGGTCACCCATGACAAACAGGTGAGGTGAGGGACCAGACAAAGCACAGCTCCAAAGACCCTTATGATGTTTAAAAATACTGGAAGATGGTTTCCCTTGCCCGGACACCGTGGCCCCCGTCTGGAGCCAGACCTGGAGGTGGAGCTTGAAGGCGAGCGCCTGGTGGCCAGGCCTACAGCCATAGGGCGCGCTGGCGCCTATCATAGCTGACTCCGGGCGAGAGGCGGGGTACGAGAGGCGGGGTACACCCTGAACTGGTCGCCAGCCAATCGCCGGGCACATATAAACAGACAACCATTCGCACTCACGTTCACACCTACGGACAATTTAGAGTCCCCAATCAACCTACCACGCATGTTTTTGGGATGTGGGAGGAAACCGAAGTGCCCGGAGAAAACCCTCACAGGCATGGGGAGAACATCCAAACTCCGCACAGGCGAGGCTGCGTTTGAACCCGGGTCCACAGAACTGTGAGGCAGCCGTGCTAACCAGTCATCAGCTGTGCTGCCTTGAAAACTAACTTCTAACTTCTTGGAAAACATTGTTGATTTTATTTGCCTGATTTTGTTTTTGTTTTTTTACTTTATTTTTGTAGAGATCAAGATTATTGTCTCAAAATTGTAAAAAAAAAAATAAAAAAAAAAAAAGTCATCTAAAAACAAATATTAAAAATATACAACTTTCTGCTCACAAGATTAGAAATTTTGCCTCAAGAATACAAAATATTTTTGGGGAAGAAATGTAACGTTTTATCTGAATTATTTTTTATTTTCCCTCAAAAATACACCTTGATAATTAAGATAATTAACTATCATATTAACACTGCAAATCCTTATCTTAAAAAATGACTTTCATGACTATCATGTTCCCTTCTAGTCACTGTAGATAGAAGAAATGTGCAAGAACAGAGTTTGGCTACTATCAATAGGGGTTTTCCCACCACAGGAACCTTTGCAGGAACGTCCCCAGCTATCCTAATAGCTTGAGTTCCCGCTGTGTCCCCACTGAAAAAATCCACCAGGGTACAGAAGGTTCCTCGTGGATTATTTTGTTCCTCCTGGTGGGTTAGGGTCATCCGAGAGCTACCAGGAATTCTTTGAGGGGGCGAGCTGTGTTTGCCATAGTGCAAGACAAGGAAATGAAGCTCGGCTTTTTGTCTGTGTTTGTACGTTCACAAATAAATATTTGCAATGTACAGTCTGTGTTTTTTCTTTCTTTCATGCAAACATATTTACAGATACCAAATACTCCACACTGTTGTATTTACAATCTGATTAAGAGCTGTTCATGATGTCATAATTTTTTCATTTATTTAGTGAATCTTATCCGGATAAGGTACTTTTTTTGCACTCACATTCAAACCGACGTGCAATTTAGTCTTCAATCAACCTAGCATGCATGTTTTTGGGATGTGGGAGGAAACCGGAGTACCCGGAGGAAACCCATGCAGGCACAGTGAGAACATGCAAACTCCACACAGGCGGGGCCGGGATTTGAACCCCGGTCCTCAGAACTCTGAGGCAGATGTGCTCACCAGTCGGTCAGGGCTAGGTTTTAAAGGTAGCAAAACTATTTGAAATTTAGATGACGATATAAAAAAAGACATTAACTTGAAAGCTGGAAATACCAGCGTTTTTTAAAGATCCACTAGGTGTCAGTATTGAGCAACATCAGCCTCATTTGCTTAAGCCACTGTACCCTGTACTAAGTGTGATGGAAACACAAACCACATGGGCCACAAGAACCTTTTGCTACCAGGAACTCAAAGTTCCTGGGCTGCTTGGTGGAAAAGCACCTACTGGCTCTCATTGGACCGTGCACATTTACTGATCGTTATCTGTATGTGCTCCATACACTGAATGTAAAATATTATGAAATCGGCACACTTATTCCCTGCATCGGGATTTGCAGTTTAAATGAAAATACGATGTGGGAGGTGCTTTTCCTGCAGCCGTTGTTAAATCTCGGATGTCTGCATGAAGATGTTCACTTTTGGTTTTTTTACACCTCGGTGAATGAGCCACTTGTAAGTTGTGCAAGTCAAAAACAGAGCAAAAGTGCATATTAACATTGTGGTCACAGATCTTGACGACAAAGTCTTCAGGGCAAATCTCAAGAGCAAATGTAAGCGGTTGGCAGGCGGGATTGGACTGACGGGAGACAAGATGGGCGAGGACAAAGGCCGAGCGGTTGCGGCGAATAACAAACGAGCAGTGGTGAGCGTCAAGACTCGCAAAGCCTTCTGTGCTGACTTACATTTACTACCTACATTCTAGTATTTGTTCCATGCAATTGTAATGGATTTGCAACGGTCTATTTTCTTCATCTTGTAGTGCTTCCAGTGTGTGGGTGTGGATGTTAGATTCTGTCTGTCCAATCAGATTTCAGCCGCTACATGTTGCCATGTCAATGTAATATGACCAGGGCATTTTGAATAAGTCATTTAAACTAGTTTAACAATGGGACTGTTTCTTTAACCTATCCGGTTTCAAATTGGTCTTCATGGTCACCGAGCTAACCCTAGATGACATCAGCATTTTTCCATCCTCTGATTGGTTGGTCAGAACAAAACCTGTTCTGTAGCTCTCTGGACAAATTCAGACATTTAATAATCAGCATCTCTGCTGTATTTTATTTACATGTATTAAAATATTGATTCTGGACTGCTCTAGATGATGTATGTGGTACAGGTGAGAGCTTTTATATTGCATTTTTGTACAGTCTTAATGGTTTCTATAATTGTGATGAGACAGTGTTGGTATTAAGAGGTGGATTAAATCAGGGTAATTCGCCATTGAAGGACCAGGCACCAAACACGTCCTGCCCCAGCAAACGAGCGAGGAAAGGGAGAAGAACAAAAGGAGCGGATTGGGGTGGGGGTGTCAACCAACGACATCAATGTTGAGTAATTAGGACTGCTTGAAGCTGATTGGAGTTGAGCACAATTAGCGGCAAATGAGAGCCAGGCCGACGGGTGTTCTGAAGAGGAAGACATCACTGTCGGCTTTATGTAACTGGCAGAGTGGGAAGTAGCCACGATGGACAAACAGAAGGACACGTCCTCCTCCCTGTCCTCATTATGGAGCGTTTGTTAGAACTGATAGATTGAACAACTGCTTCTGACTAGGTTGTTGGAACCGTGCTTGGGCCCACTTGATTCCTTAAATCCGATGTGTTTGGCGAGTGTAGCGCTCAAGATGAGAATGCACTCACACTCGGATGAGGTGGTCTATGGACTATGGTCTGACACGTTGCGCAATAGAAATGAAGTGACTGACTAGAAATAGATCAATAGACACTAATCTAGTAATCTGAAGAATTTTATCCAAGAAAAATAGAATTCATTTTGTCAAAATTACATGACTTTCTACCTGAGAAAATACTACTGTGCATTACTGTATGTTTAGAAGTTTTAAAAAATGTGTTTAAGAGTATAGAAAGTGTTTATAAGAGTATGGTCGAGTGGTAGAGTTTCATAGGAGTGTCGGGAAGGTTAATAAGAGTCTGGAGAGCTTCATACAGCTTTAAAATATGTACCGATAAAAAAAAATAAAAAAAAATCATAAAAGAAAATCGTCACCTATTGCGAAGTGGTCTATAACCTAACCCTCGCAATAAATGAGGGATTACTGTATTATTACAAGTAGATTATTACAAGTAGTATTATTACAAATTCACTCGTATCTCAAGGCACCACTGTATCATTGAGTTCATGCAAACATGCAAATTCCAAAAAGGTGAGGCCCGAATTGAACGCGAATCCTCAGAACTGTGAGACAGATGTGCTAACGAGTCGTCCACCATGTCGCCTAATCAACCAATTATTCAATAAAATAAATATATATTTTTTTGTGTTGTGTTTTTTGCTTTATTATTTACAGTAAGCACGTTTTAATGAGCTAAATGAATACAAATCTATACAAAAAATTAATGATTACATTTTAATTAATGGATTTTAGGAAAATTCATTAATTAAAATGTCTACTGTGTCAACTAATGCAACAAGTATCATATTCTTGATCATGTAAATGCTCAGTGGGCAAATTCTCCCCCAGACAAAATAACGGGATCAGGATCAAGCTGCCGCCATAATATAAGCGTTAAAAGAAGTTAAAAAAATGTTGACAATTTCTCAATTTTTGCATCTCAAGTGTAAAAAGAAGTTAACCACTTTTAATAATAAACGGATACAACCAATAAACTAATTTAGCTTGGATAACAAAGCTACTCCTTCTTTTATAATAAAAAAAAGCCAAAGAAAAAGCAAAACACGTGCCAAAAAAAACCCCCAAAAACAAACAAAAAAGCACTGAAGGGATTCCTGCGGATGTCAATTGAGCTTTGATCTGGATCAAAACTAGATTCGAATGGGATACCTCCCAGTGTAAACAGAATGAATTAAAGCACTGCAGCATAAATGACAGAAATTCTCTTTATTTCCCTCCCTCATTTTGTGCCAGCATCATTCTTTCACTCCCACCTCCCCATGATCGCTCTGTAAACCTTATTGAGCGTGTGTGTGTGTGTGTGTGTGTGTGTGTGTGTGTGTGTGTGTGTGTGTGCGCATGTGCGTTGAGCCATTCATCTCCCGCCAGCCACCCTCAGTAATTACAATGGTCCTGGTGTCTTTCTCTGCCCTCATTACTTTCCAGAACCGACACGGAAGCCTACAGTCATTCGTATTTAGATGAGATTAGATATCCTGATTGGGGGGATTGTGTGATGGAAGCTTCTCACACACACACACACACACAAGACACTGGAGTCATTCTGATGGAACCGGAGAAGATAAACATGGGAAAGCAGAAAAGGGAGGGGATATGAAGGAAGAGAGAGGAAAGAGTGTCTGGAGTAAAGCAGAGCACAGAGGAAATTGAGAGAAATGTCAGTTGCCTTATTTCGCGATGGGCAAAATGAGTCTACAATGGCTGCTTCAAACCAAAATGGCAGACTTCCCGTCTTTTCGGGCATGGCTTGTTTAGACTTTTTTTGTGGTGATGCACATGCCTACCAATTTGTATTTATTTTCTTTATTTTATTTTAAGTCAAACAGGCTTAAGGGGCTGAATTTTGAAAAAATGAATGAACAGAATGATTTTGCGTTTTATGGCGAGTTATCAAGCTTCACCACTGTGCGCCGCCCACATGCAATGACAAAAACTAAACATTTTCACAATTTGGTGTCACCCATCTGTCTGGTATACATGCATACAAGTATACAAGGAGCCCTGAAAATGTCCAAAATGAGCTTAAAATTGCCATTTTAAACTCATACGTGTCAGACTTCCTTTGTGTTTTCAGGCAAGGCTTTTTGAGACTTTTTTTGTGGGTCTACCCATGGTAGACATGTCTACCAAATGTTATAATGCTCAGTCAAAACAAATGCTGACCACCATTCTTGGAGCCAACAAAACGTATGTTTTTTGTGTTTTATGGTTACATTAGCAGGGGTACCTAATGAAGTGTCTGGTGCTGCATATACTGTATACGTGTGTGCGTGTGTGTGTATGTGCGTGCGTGTGTGTGTGTGTGTGGTGTATAAATGTGTGATTCGACAGGTTACAAGGCTAATTGGTGATAAAGATGAACGTCCATTCCATCTCTGCTCTTCATGACCTCATTAGTGTGTGTGTGTGTGTGTGTGTGTGTGTGCGGGAGAGAGAGTGTGTGTTTGCGCGTGTGTGAGAGAGAGAGAGATAGAGAGAGAGAGAGAGAGAGAGTGTGTGTGTGTGTGTGCGTGTGTGTGTGTGCGTGTACTAGCCCAAAACATCTTCAACTGGCTTAAAGTGCACGTGCACATGCCCGTGCGCGTGCGAGCACGCATGAGAGACGATGGCCGCCAATTAAATCCTTGTTATGGATCACAGTGTTTTCCTGTGTGTGCACGTGTACATGCGAATGCGTGTGTGCATGGACAAGTCCCCTCTGGCCTCCTCCCGGGAAACCAATTAGGAAACACCAGACCCACGCTCACCGTATCCGGGCAAAACTCATCAGAGACCTACGGTTTAAGCATCGTCGTCGCCGTGGCGATGCCACGCAAACCGGTGACTATTTCCTCGCAAGAGTACGGCATGCGACGACCTCGAGTTGACAAACTATAAAGCTATATAACACATTATTCCTTCTTTGTATTATCTCATGTGGTGACACTGAATTGTCTTCGACACCGCTTGCTCGCCTCGCACACACAACCACCCAATCAGCTCGCAATACCGATTTGACATTATGCGGGCATCGCATCGCTGGCCTGCCTCACACATACACATACACACACACACACAAACTTGCTCACTACTTGAGTGACACGATATGTGTATTGTTCCACCAAAATGTCTTCCGCACCACTTGCCTGCCTCACACACACTCATTGGCTCAACTTAAAAAACGAAATAAATAAATTTGAAAAAGCCTCTCGAGGGCAAACCATTTGATTGACATGACATCATCTGTTTGTGTTTAAATTAAAATTTCTTCCAAACCAATTGTCTGCCTTGCACACACCTGTTTGTTCACCTCACAAAGCCATTGGGAATAAACTATTCGATCGGCAACTCGTCGCAGCCCAACTGTCTTCCTTGCCGCTTTTCTGCCTTGCACACGAAACAATTTGAATGTCTCATTAACTGTTGGAACTGGTTGCCTTCCTTGCTCACACCCACTCGCTGCACTCGCAAAACCTCTCTCGAGAAACCATTTGACTGATGCGACATTATCCGGTTACACTTCCGCCCTGCTCGCTGGCCTTTTACCAATTAACCTTTAGCACAGTTTTCTTTGACTTTTGTTGTTGTTGGTCTGCACATTTTCTGTCTTGTCCGTTCCCATGATGTAAATACTGTATGTATAGTCGCCTCCTTTCACATGCACATACTGTTAACCTCATCTGTACTTGCACATACTGTATAAGCAAAATGTAAACATCCGTCTGCCCATCCACATAGGCACGTATTGCAAATCTCACCCATCCTTCCTAATGCAGGAATCCCAACACGACATATTGATTTCCGGCACTTTCCGTCACAGACGTGAAGTTATAGCACCCTGATGGAGAATTATTGATCAAATATTCCGGCGAAGCTGTGTTGTTGATGTATTGCTCGTTCACGCTAAAGTCAGGCGTGACATTACTGAATGCCAGCACGGGCGATGACATCACGGTCGCATCCAGGCAGCTAACGAGATACGTGATACAATCGCACAGGCAAACAAACAGAAGCACTGCGACCAATTGGACGTGATTGATGAGACCGGTGTGTGTGTGTGGACAGGGAACCAGGACAATGTTGAAAGGAAGCAAATGTCTTCCATTCCCGTGCACACATCATGTAAATATCTATATTTCTCTTATATAGGCTACATATATACATATACCAAACACCTGCAGGTCCTTTCAAATAATTCAGATGTTGGTTTGTCTACTTGCATCTGTTTGTCCAGTCACATCTGCAAAACGTCTGTCTTTGTCTATTCATAGATACTGTACATCCGTTGTAAACATCTATCGCCTCTTACAGCTACAAAATGGGACGATCTGATCTGGTTGTTCATTTACACATACGCATCTGTCAGTCCATTCACAAATAGACAAAATGGAAATGTCAGTTTGTCCGTTAGCACATACCCGCATTGTGCTGCATTGACTAACCTGACTGAAACTCATGGGGAGCACGAGGCTTCAGTGGCCCTGAAACCAAATCAAGAAATCCAATTACAACTATGTTTTATCGTCCTATCTCGTCACACTGACATGTGACAGGACACAGCCTCCCTCTGGGACGATGACTGGGGAGCGCGCGAGTGTGATTGTTTGCTTTGAACTGGCGCCATCTTGTCATCCTTGAATCCAATTTGCACTGCATTGCTGCTCGTTTTAAATTCACTGACCTTGATGTGTGCGTTCGAACTTGGCACGTGTGATAGCGTGCGAGTGCGTCCCCACAAAGGCAGACGGTAACAGTGGATGAAAGATTGCTCAAAAGAGAAAAGAAGTCCCCATGTATGGAATCCCCACAACCATATAGCCGACCTGCTGTATACTGTGTGTGCGTTGTGTTATACGAGCAACAACATGATTTTAAATGAAACTTAAAGTGGATTAAGCAGGCCAGTGAGACAAAGTGTTGCGCTTTGGTCTCATTTATCTTGTCGTGGCTTGTTATTACACTGCTGTGAGCACACACATACACTCACACACAGGCAGGAAGTGGCACACGTAGACAAAGTCATACATGCATGCATAAAATGAGCCTGACAGCATTATGTAAACGTTTCTGCCCACTTGAGCATGAATTGCGAAGCTAACGTCCATTTTTATCCTCTGAAGACAACAGAAACTCGAGTTTCAAATGTCACACCAAGAGGACCGACATCAAAAACTCGACTGACCACAAGTGATGATGCAAATTGTACCAAAGGGGCGTGAAAACATTCAAATGCAACCACTGGTGCGCCGCAGATTGGTCATAATATTGTTTCTTCGAGCTACAGTATATTGAGGTCTACAATATGGACAAAGGCATTAAGATGCGTTTCTGAACCTTCCTATTAAGCTGCGGCCACGTTTTAAAGTTTAAAATCCCCTTTGAAAGTGAAAATAAATCTCTTGTAATTAATTTGAAGACGAAAGACCAAAGAGAAGAGTGTTGTTAACAACCGTGCCAAATTTGTAAAATATATATAAATATATATGTTTTTTTTTTTTAAATTGCCAACTATATAGAAATGAGGCTTCAAAATTACGAATTATCTAGCCTGTTGTTTCTGCTCTCAAATGCTGAGGGTGTGTTCACTGGATGCATGAAACCACGCCTAGCTGAAAAATGGATGCTACTTAGTCTCGCATCTTGGTATAAATATAGACCCAAATAGGTGAATCTGCAAAAACCTGTATTGCCATAACATCAGCGCATACAGTACATTTAAACTAACGATATAGAACACACCAGACCCATTTGAGGACCCTATGTTTTGGTCTGTGTTTTAGTTTAGATTCTACTTAGTTTTGTTTCTCTGCATCTTTTTGCACAATTGACACAAAAAAAAACGTACCGGCATTACCAGATAACTAGCAACCCTTTACTGCTCAGTGACTGTTTTTTTGTCAATGTCTTTATGTCTCCATAGTGTTCTCTGTCAATTGACTGTCTGTTGTCGTACTAGAGCGGCTCCAACTATCCATCCATTCATTTTCTGAGCCGCTTCTCCTCACTAGGGTCGCGGGCGATGCTGGAGCCGATCCCAGCTGTCATCGGGCAGGAGGCGGGGTACACCCTGAACCGGTTGCCAGCCAATCGCAGGGCACATACAAACAAACAACCATTCGCACTCACATTCACACCTACGGGCAATTTAAAGTCTCCAATTCATGCATGTTTTTGGGATGTGGGAGGAAACCGGAGTGACCGGAGAAAACCCACGCAGGCACGGGGAGAACATGCAAACTCCACACAGGTGGGGCCGGGGATTGGACCCAGGTCCTCAGAACTGTGAGGCATTGTGTGTTTTTGGACATACTTGGCAAATAAAGAAGATTCTGATTCTGATTCTGATTCATGTCTTCCTGTGGTCTCATGTTGTTCACGTCTTGTGTGCTCATTTAGTTATTGTGTCCACCTGTTCTGGTCAACCCTCTACCTTGTGTCAACCAACCAGCTCCCTCCAGCCACTCGTGTCTCGACCAGGTGTTCCTTGTTGTCTCGTCAGTGTGTTTGTATTTCGTTCCCTGTTTTCCTTCAGTCTGTGTTGCTGCATTGTTGTCCGTCAGATGTCATCAGTTCTCCTCGCCCGTGTTTCCATATCCTGTCATGTCAATTAGTGGTCATTATTTTGCTTTCCATGATTCTTTATTACTTTGAATTAAGATTTTCGGACTTTGTTAAGGTAGTATTTAGATTTTTCCATGTACCTTGTTTGCCATTTATTTATTTTTTTTGTAAAGAAATCCTGTTTTGAAATTCAAGCACTCCCGCTTTGCCTCCCTGCTCCCCTGCACATGGGTCCTCCGCCTTCTCGTGTTCAGCACCGTGAAAACCCGAACCTGACACCGTCTCCCTAACCCTGATCTGAAACCTTAATCCCTAGCCCTAAATGAACCCCTCATGAATGAAAACAATGAATGAATCGACAGAGGTTAGATCACACACCTGAATTGTGCCTGAAAAGACATTTTGGAAAATTGTATTGGTCAGATATGGGATATTATTTTCTTTTCCCTGGCTTCTTAAAAGTGTGCTTGGATGAGTTTGGTAGAGAAGAACAAGACAGAACAAGAATGTGTCCCATTACTTTTGTCCACAGATGGTTTCTCTGTTCCAATGTGAAGTGTTGAGGATGCGGCAGCTTGTTGTAGGTGCGAGCTGGGTAGAGGTGGACAGGACTGCCTTGTTAAAGGAACAAGTATAGCGACAGAACAATCAAAGGAGCACTGATAAGAGGCCGAGTTAGCTGTCAGGAGCCGTTACGGCCCAGCACAGGCTCACTGGCCGCGCTCGAGTAGCAGCAGAACGAGCGTAAACGCATAAAAGCTTCAGCTTGTTATTGTTGGAATGTTGTCATATAAAAGAGACCGAGGGTCGTGTCCTCTTGTTAACAGCAGGGAACGATTGGAAGATGATTCATGGATGAAGATGCTACAGCCAATCAAAAGGCCTGTTAAAGGTCAAATCAGTCTGCTCTCAGCTTTGTCCAACTACTGTTTCTTTGACATCCATTATCAATCCATCAATCTATCATCCATCCAACAATTTGTCCACCATTCATCCATTACCTCAATCCTCTATCTGTCATCAAAACAGAAATCTGTCTATCAGCTGTCCATTTATTCATCTCGCCATCCTTCAGTCCATCCATCCATTTGTCCATCATCCAGCCAGCATTTCTCTTCAATCATCTGCCCGTCATCCATCCATCCATTAGCTCAACTGTTCTTCTGTCCATCCTCCATCCTTTATCACAATACCATCTGTCCATTAGCCATCATTTCTCTGCCATTCAAACATCAATCTATCATTCACCCAGCAATTTGTCCATCATCCATCTGTTATTCTTTCCATCCTTCAGTCCATCCATCATCATTGCTCTTCCATCATCTGTCCATCACTCACCTGTTAGTATCTCAATCATTCTTCAGTCGATCATCTATCCATTGTCACTATACCATCCATTGAATCTGTCCATCATGAATACATTCATTCATTCATCCATCAATTCCACAGGCTATCAATCCTTCAGTTCATCCAGCCATCTGCCCATCATCTGTCTATCGTCCTCTCTAGCATCCATCCATCATGGCTCTATATCCATCAAAATCCATAACGATCACTCATCACGGTTTAGTGCGATGAGATCATAGCACAGTTATGATCCGAAGACCACTAAATTAGCATAAGATAAAATAGGGGGGAAGGAAAACGATTTACACTGATGTTCACGTGAGCTTCCGCGTTAGCGGTGTTGATTGCGTAACGTTCGGGTTGATTTTAACGAGCGTTTGAAACAAGCCATAACCACACGAGCTACATCATGTTAGCAGCACTTGAGCTAGCATTGATTTACTTATGCTTGCTGTTAGTGTGTGACTGCCACAATCAATGACATCAAAGTTTATGGAGATGACTCATTTGCATAATGATGGTGTCATTAACAGATGAAAGTAGGAAGAAAATCATAGATGAAGAATACATTGTTTTATAATACAGTAGGATTTACAATATCTAACTTTTTTTCCACCTTGAGACTGAAATGATAAGTTATCAAATTTGGTTGTTGAATGAAATGAAGGGAAACTGTATTGCCAATAGAGACCACAACCTGATGAGGAACTGATGAACGACAAAGGAAGGCTTTAATAAATCTTTCAGCTTGTAACTGAGTGTGGGTGAGTGTGTGTGTGTGTGTGTGTGAGAGAGAGAGAGAGAGAGAGAGAGAGAGAGAGAGAGAGAGCGAGCGAGCGAAGGCCTTCAGACATGCTTGACAAAGTGAAATGATTTTGAAGTGACACCCCAAGATAATAATAATAGGTGAAATTCCATACATTGCGAAGAATTGTCTTGCGGAACAGGCCAACCCAGACCTGAACCCTATTAAGAATCATCTGTGGGGTGACCCAAGGGAGAGGCGGGGGGAATATCCTTGTCATCTGACCCATTAAAAGGGCTTCAGCGATAAAGCAAAAACATCTATACATCTTTTTTCATGTGGTTAGCGCATGTGTTTCGCAGTCAAAGGTTCTGGGTTTGAATCTCAGCTGGGGTCTTTCTGTGTGGAGTTTGCATGTTCTCTCTTGACATATGTGTTGCTCGCTGTTCTTGAAGGCAGCAGGGTGGGAACGCCGTGTGTGTGTGTGTGTGTCTGTGTGAATGTGTGTGTAGCTTTGTTTGTTGTTTAGTCCAGGTGGTCTCACAGCAGGTGCACCACTTCATCAGAATGCTCTCAGCCATTGCGTCATTCACCCTTACAGATTTACAGGTCACAGCATAAAGACGCACGCACACGCGCACACACAGTAAACGCACTCAGACTTGTCATCTATTTGTTTGCTGAGCTCACTCAGCATTTCATCTACTTTTAATCACGGATCGAGAAACTGCCAAACTACTGTAGGTCGATGAGGAATCCGTGTGGAAAACAAATGAGTCGCTGCTTGAACAATTCATCGATTCTTTTTTTCGACTTGTTTTTGTTCTCATCACACACAAACGTTTGGCTGAGCTATGACCTTGTGGAGTTGACTTACTGGAGTTTTGTGATTTTTATCGCGACTCATCAAACGCCGCCGCCATGCTCTGCCCACACGAAATGATGAAAAGTACGCAGTTTCACAATTTATTGTTGTCCATCAGGAGCACCGCCATGAGGCTAGTGAACCCCCCCCCAAAGTTTGCCTTTGAAAGACCACTTGAAATGTTCAAAATAACCCTAACATGGCTGCTTCCAACCAAAATTGAAGACTTCCCGTGTGTTTTCGGCCATGGCTTCTTGAGATTTGTTGGGTTGACTCATCATAGCTATGTCTACTAATTTTGCGTTCCTTCGTCAAACTGGCTTTGGGGGCTGAATTTTGAAATAAAAAATAATGAGCTGAGTTATTAGAGTTTTTGGTTTTTTGGCGAGTCATCAAATTTCACTGCCATGCTTCACCCACACGCAATGATGAATATTCAAACATGTCACGATTCAGCGTTGCCCATCTGTCTAGTATACTCATCTACGCATTTTAAATTTGGGAGCAATCACACACAGTCTGGTTACGCAGGGGTACTGGCTTCAGGGGCTTATGTGTTTGGCTTTTGTGTTTCATGGTCAAAGTCGTCAAAATTTGCTGCAATGTTCCCCCCCACACGCAATGGCCAAAACAACAACAACAAAAATGTGCAATTTATTGTCCCCAAGCTCTCAAGATTAGAATATCTTGTGGTTCAAATTCGGCAGCAATGGGACACAATCTCGAGAACAAATTCACTTTTGAGGATGCCTGCAAATGTCTAAATGGCAGACTTCCTGTGACAGGGATGACTTTTTTTTGTGGGTCTTCTCAATTTAGACAAAGAAATCATGTTGCTAAGTCAAACAAGCTTTGGGAGCTGGATTTTGTTATATTATTTGTTGATTTTTTTTTTTACATTCCAGTAGATGCTACCTAGCTGACAAGTCCATCTTTGAAGAATACCTGGAAATGTCCACATGAACTAAAATTTCAAAGCAAAATGGAAGACTTCTGTGACTTTTCCGGCATGGCTTCTTTCAGACATTTTTTTTTTTGTAGGTCTGCTCATGATAAACACACCCACCAAATTTCATGTTGCTATAACAAACACACTTTGGGGACTGAATTTCCCCCCCCCCCCAAAAAAAAAGACACAGACGCGCTATTGCAATGAACCCACTTACAAGCCACTGCCTCCAGCACATACACAGCACTGTTTCCACATTACAGCGTTAACTTTAAATGACAGTCATGTCGTGTTGTTGGGCGAGCGCAATCAGTTGTGAGGTGGACGGGAGGCGCGGGGGTCCGGGGCAAACGTTAGGAGGTCTGGTCTCAGAGGGGAGCTGCAGTGTGCTCATCGACTGACCGACCGCCGCCCCCGGCGTGATGATGCGGCGTCACGAAAGAGGATGTGTTTCACACACATGCACACAAAAGCATTGTTACTACTTGAATGCTACGATGCTGGCTAACAGTATGGAAGAGAACACACAGCAAGCAGACAGGCAGACACACACTTCCCAAATACATACAGTATGTATAGAAAAATCTATTTCTATTGTGAAAGGTTGCGCTTATTTTAACTAACTGGCAAGAAGAAAGATTGTTTTAATTATCTGACACATGCATTACATTGCACACGTGGATGTGGTCTTTTTATGGGACTTGAGATTATTCCTAGTCATTCTGTTTATTTCTTCTGTGCAAGGTGGCGGTTGTCATGAATAATTGGTGAAAAGGTGCAATCCCGCTAATCAGATGACACGTACAGTGCATGCATATGTGCCCATGCCTTTTTTCACATTGTGGATTATTTCTAATGCCTGTTTTGTTTTTTTCTGTGTAAGGTGGTGATTATCGTGAACAAATTATTTTTTTAATATTTTTGTGCAAGTTAGCGCGAGAGGAGTGGTCAAATTAATGATCATATGACGTGCCACGCTGTGGAAGATGATCTGCGAACAGGGCCCATCCAGGATTGCGTATCCCAAATGGAAAAACCTGCAGCACAGTTTATTTTGTGCATTCTGGGAGGGCTAGATGCTAATAGACCTATTTAGCATGCGGAATATCATTTATAAAACCTGAGCCAAATTGTGGTGACTGATTATGCGTCTTTAAATACTGCATCTGAAAGGTGCTGTGCATAATGATGAGGATGACTGTGGTGAGGAAGGCACATCAGCAGGACGAGAGGTGGCGGGGAGAACGCCGGGAACAAAAATTTGCGAGACATTGTCTATTCAGCAGGCAGTGTAATGTTTGGGTGTGGTGTCCCAAAACGTTTTTAAACACAATGTTACGCAGGATGGGCAGATACATCCAATGTTAAATCAAACAAAACGTGGCTTTAATGTGGCTTCCCCAAACGTTTTGGAGCAATAGACTGCACACTTGTGCAACTTGTTCCTGCTCAGCCAGAGTTTTTATACAAAAATCATAAGCACACCCATTCTTTGAATGTGCAAATTGTGTGACTCAAAAGTTGTCACAACAAATGCAGCAAAATATCAAGGGTTAGTTTGCCTCTTGCACTGACACTTGCAAATCCATCACTTCAAACTTCATTTTGCACTTGTGGTGCTCTCCCAAATTTTCCACGGTGAAAGCACCAAAAATGTAACCGTCTCCAGTACACTTGTTGCCTATTGCACCGTAATCTTGGCCCCACATGCACACTGAGTGACATGACCGAACGCAACTGAACATCGCGCAGAGTGCGGGGTTGTGCAACTAGTTTTCATCATGGCCGACCGTCAGCAGCGAGATTTGATTTTCGCAGGGGAGAAGAAGAAGTAACAGCAAATCAAAAATGCCATGTTGGATCAATTGATCTTTCACAACAAAAACGAGATCCATCTGTCTGCCGCCAAGCCGTACAAAGAGAATAGAATAGAATAATACTGTACTATATTAATCATTTCAAATGTACCTGTGGCTAAAAAGTGAAGCGTGGAGAGTCTCTGATGCAAAATTGCGCGAGTGCAGTCAAGCCTATCATACCTTTATTCTCACCCGGGGCAGGGCTTCTTTCTTGACAAACGCGACATAGATGGCCTCGTGTGAGTCCTCCCGACCAGAGGTCCCAAGTCGTCGCCCTTCTTATCTGAGCTCGCCCCAGCGCGGCTCCTCTCCAAATGGCTCTTCTTAATTGACCTGGCTTTCCTCTCGTTCCCGTTCGTCTCGCTAGTGCCGAGCCAGCCTGCAGATTGACTCATAAATCCACCGTTGACGACACCGCCGCCTCCTCTTTTTTTTTTTTTTTTTTCCCCTTCCCCTTCTGTCGCCCTCACAGAAGACGCTCCAAATTTTCTATGAGAGAGAATAACGAGCAATTTAAGAAAGCGTCTGGAACTCGGCGCTTTGACACGTTGACAGGTCGTCTCGGCGGGGAAGCGAGAGCGAGCCGACCAGGACACGGAGGGCTGACATGAGCAATAAAAAGAGCTTCATCACAAATTCACGCACACACACACACACACACACACACACACACACCATTCTATACTTTTACATTTAGAGGCCTCCCTTCAAAACGTTTTAAACCAAATCAAACTGAGCTAATATACCCTAAATAGAGCCCTGGACAACTATTATTTACTCAACTGCAGATGGGGTAGGCTTTATGTTATACATATTAAACTATGGTGATGGTATCTTGCAATTCATAGCAAGTGAAAAGTGACATTTAAGTTGAATGAAAATGGACCTAACAACAAATATGTGGCCTGGATAACAAAAACAGCATTGTGGAGCGATCAAGTGGCTCGCTAGGTGCGGCTGGTCTGGTTAGCAAAGGAGTTCAAATGGGCAAGTGAACGATAGTGTCAATGAATGACATTCCTTCAAATGTTTCCCAACAACTCCCACTAACCGTTCGTGGATTGCGTAAAAAACAACCGGTGCATTCAATAAAACTGGGAAAAGTGACAACGGGAAACAGACAACATAGTGGAGGGACCACATTGTGTACCAGAAGCTACATGACGCCGTCTCCAAATGATTGCTAATTTACAACATGCGCTAGGATGCCATGTTTTGATTCCCGTGAGAACACGGTTTACTTGGTGCTGCTCTTTCTGTTAGCAAATGGGTTTGAAGTCTTTGGACATACGACATTGTGGAGTGACCTCTTAGAGTAAGAGTCTACTGGAATGCCAACGGTCGTTAAAGAAAAGAAGAAAAATTCTCTGCATAATCTAGAAGATATTTTAACACAGTAACCTGCTACACTTCAATTCATCTCAAAGACTGTGCCCATGATTTCGTCGGTGCTTCTGTTTTGCTTAGTAAAAACAACAACTCCAAAAGCACTCTTTAACCTGCCCATGAACTGACTACCATTTTTGTTTCTTTGATGGTTTATTACCTGCCCGATGTGGCTGACGCACCCGCCGACTAATTGGAAAGCGGGACGGCTACGATGCAGCAGGGATAACGACTCACGCATCATTACGGGATGTAACCGAGGTGTTTCAGGCGTGGAGATCAATTCAATCAGAGCACACAGACACACACACACACACACACACACTCAGCCACACTAATCCTGGGCTTTAAATAAAGCCCACAATTTGCTGGGTGAAACCATGTTGGCGCTTTAGCGAAAACGGTGGTCGAATTACACGATCCTCTTCACCGAAACGACTTCTCAGCTTCCATTCATGACAGTTCATTCCACTGCACTTATTATGGTGTTTATTTTTTTTTTTTTTAATTTGTTGCTTTAGCTCAGCTCTATTCCAAGAAGACTCTCCAAACTACCCCGCAAACCACAGTATGACGTTGCTCATTCAAAAACTAAATGATGAAGATCATGATGACATTACACCTGGTTTGCAATGCCAGTGTTAACTGAGCCTCACATTAGTAGCATAGCATTAGCATCTCGGTTAACGAGGCAAGAATTATATTATTTAATGGCTCATCCATGTACATTGTTTACCATGGAGCTGATTAAAAGGTGTGCCTGTTGATTCTGGAGTTCGCATAGTTATGAGCTTTTAATCGCAATGAGTCGCAAATAGGTCCTAGAGGTGAGTATCTGCGGACTGAATGATGAAAATATATTTTAAAAATGGTGTCAAATATATCACTGACCTCTCTTTTGTGCTGCGTTGTGATTGGCCAGTATGCTTTTTTTTTTTTTTTTTTAGGCGGATGGGTGTTTAGGAAAAGGTGAATTGACATCCAAGATTCCTTTAACTTTATGGCTTAGAAACCCGCCAATAATTTGTGTTTTTTTTTTCTTTTATGATTTTGTGTGTGCGTGTAGTTTATGGAACTGCGTATTGTGTCACCTTTAGTGAGGGTCGGACATGGGAGATGCCAAACGTTCTCTAAGGCGAGTCGAGGTGCATCATTGGCAGCCATAAAAAGTCCATCTGGTCTTCAGTCCAACATTTCACTGCCTTGTCATGAGACACAAATCCGAATCAGTTACCGTCAAGGCACGCTGGATGCTTTTCTCACAGCTGGATGAAAGCCTTATCAAAATGCTGGCGACAGCAGGTGTGCTCACATATGCAAATGAGCAAAAAGGTGGGAAGGTTGTGCATCAGTCACTACAGTGGACAGTGATTCAAAAGATGTTTCCATCTATCTGCGAAAGTCTTGGTGTGGCTAATGCATACATTTCACATTAATACTCATCCATATACGTAGAAGAAAGCAGCTTTTGGATAGCTGTCCACTGTAGTGACTGATGCACAACTGACACATCCAGACTCATGCATATAGAACAAAGCAATGTTTTAATGGATGTCCGCGGTACTGCAGTGACTCAGGTGCGACTTTGAAATCAAGACTCGTGCATATAGACAGATATTGCGATTTTACAGCGCACCACTGCTGACATGCTACCTGCACCATGTGATTTTATTGTTGACAATTGTATCACCAAACTGGAGTGAACGAACTCTGCGGCTCCGCTTTTAACCTAAACAATAAAAGTTAACCCTACACCTCCATGGAGAAATGGTGAAATCAAACAATTAAAAGACAAATTGCAGGTGTCCTCTCTGGTACTGTTTTGAACTGCTGCAGCTTTTATCTCACAGGTCAAAGTTTCTTTGTAGGTTTGGACACATGTTCCTCCAGAAGACCTGAAATTGAGTGTTAGGTTTTTATCATCTGCAGAATATAGCCAGAGTCTGCCCAATTGTCTCTCTGGCCTTCTGAAAAAGAACATCTCCACTCTCCAACTACTCCAGAACTCAGCTGCTCGTGTGCTGACGAAGACCAGAGGGCGGGGTGCACATTACATCGGTGTTAAGATGACTGGCTCTCGCATTGGCTCTCCGTGTGTTTCCGGATCAATTTGAATCTTCTTTTACTAGCTTTTAAATGTCTTAACATGTCTTGGGCCCCTCACAGGTCCTGAGGTTCTCTGGGCACAGGCCTTTTAATTGTTGCAAAAACTAGAACAACAACCCACAGTGAGGTGAATTCAGCCATGATGGCCCGTGCCTCTGAACTGCCTGCCAGAGGCCATGTGCAACGCAGAGACTGTTGATGCTTTTAAAAGAAGACTTAAGACTCACCTGTTTGGTTTAGCTTTGAGCTGCTTTACTCATTCATTCATTTGCCTATTTATTAATTTCTTATTTTACTCATGTATTTATTTATTTATTATTTATTTCTATTCTATTCTGTGGTGACCTCTGGGTGTGGATGGCTCCCACAGGTTGCCTTTCCTCACCCAGGATGCTCAGTGCCTTGCCATGTCGCTATACTATTAGTCAATAGGTGCTGTGTTTGTGTGTGGGTGTCAGTGGGTATGTTTGTTCGTATGGGTTTGTTTGCTTTTATATGTGGGGATGGGAAGGGAGTTTTTTTTTTTTTTTTTCTTTTCTCCATTCTTCCTGCTATTTGAATTGTCTGTTTTTATCGCTGTGAATTACTTTGGGTTGCGTTCCTTGTGTATGACAAGTCCAACCCTCCATCTTCTGAACTGCTTCTCCTCACTAGGGTCGCAGGTGCGCTGGCACCTATTTCAGCTGACTTTGGGCGAGAGGCAGGGCACACTGAACTGGTCGCTAGCCAATCGCAATTGCAGATAAATAAAATGTGACTGATTAATTGATTGCTAAAAGACAATGGCCTTTGAATAGCTGTCCACTGTTGTGACAAAAGACATTTTTCAACGTGCTAATGACTTTCTGCTTTTCTTGTTTCCGAGCCTTTCAAGGCCACCAAACAAAGCGGTCTTTCTTCATTTGACCTCCTCGCCACCTCCACTGACCTTCACCTTCGCCGCGACGGCTATCGCTCCTGATAACATGCTGATGCTAATGAGCGCTATCAGCGAACAGCAGGCGGATGCTCGCCAGCAGACACAATGCGTCGTGTCTGCGCCGATTGAAGTCCACATCCTGGCTGCCTTTGAAATCAATCCTCTTTTCAACATCATCATGTCATCTGGGACAAACTGGACCTCTAGCAAGGCACAACAGCCATTCATCATTCATTGAATCAGCACCAAAGCTCGACTGGGGACAAAAGAGTGAGGAAAAAAAAAAAATTACACCTCCATGCCTCCCTCTCGCCTTACTACACCTCCTTCACTACTCATCTTCCTCTCCTAACTACACATCATTCTGTCCTCCTCTTCCCCTCTGCTTATTTCAGTTCCATGCCACTTATCCTCCACCCCTAACTACACCTCCTTTCCTTCTCCTCTCGTTATAGTGTTGTTTTTGCCAATTCCCGCAAAGCTAACAAGCAAACAAAAGGCACCAGCGTCCCTGGCCGCGGTAACAAAGACAACCTTTAACTCCCCTTCCGTTATCCTTCAATCACCCGATGATTATGCGAGCTTGCAGTTATGCAACAAACGCCAGAGGCTCCCAATGAGTGGCAACTTAGCAACACAATGACACACAGACAAAAACAAACACACCAACACGATGTACACAACTTTCACATGACATAGTAAATCTCTTATACAGTGGTATGGTTGCGCCATCACCATATGGCAACACAATAACACTCATGCATGTTGGGGGTCTTGCAGCGCACTAATCTGTATACACTCACACACGCAAAGTTTGAGCTCAAATTCATATTCAAATTAAAATTGTCAAATTCCCCAGTGTCTAAATAAAATGTCTGACATTCTTTGGTCAACATCCACAAAGAATGAATAATTACGGAACACTGTGCTTGAAATCAGTTTTGAGGGGGTGGTTCTGTCTCATGCAAATGCAGATTACAGCTTTTGTTATTATGGCGACCAGGGGTGGAGAGTTACTCAGTGTTGCCAATTTAGCAACTATATGTATTTTTTAAACGAGTAGCAACAAATCTAGCAACTTATTATGATTATTATTATCGTTATTGGACGCTCTAAATCAGGGGTGTCAAACTCATTTTTGCTGCGGGCCACATTGTGGGCACGGTTTCCCTCAGAGGACCGGTATGACCGTGAAACCATATACATGTTTCATCGCCTAATCATAGTATTACATATACAGAACAAAATGATGGATAACTAGTTTTCAAATCAGAAGTCAAGGATAATTTTTTGCTCACAACTCAAGACAAAAAAAAGAACATTTGTCAAACGAAAAACTTCGGACACTCGTAAGTTAAGGCACCACTGTAGTCAGATATAAAATTCATTTTGTTGGTTAATTTTACACCTGATGGGTGGGAAGGCAAGCGAGACACAATTATTTGTATACGTACATTAAAAGTCACTTTTACATAATCTGCCCCTTCCAAATTAAAAGCATAAATAATGCATTAATCTAAATTAGATCTATGTGCTATTTTCACCATTAATATTGTTCTCGTAGTTTAAGTTTTTATTTTCTGAAAGATTTTAATACTTTTCATTCATTTATTAATAACATTTCATTTTAAATGCTCTCATTTTATAAACTATTTTATTTATTAAAAATTATTCAACTTCATTTCAAAATGTTTTATTTTATACAATATTATTTATAATGTTTACTATTATAGTGTTTACCCCCATTAATGTCACATATTTTGTATTTATTTAAAATGTTTTATTTTCTATTTATATTATTTTATTTTATAAATGATTTTATCCATTCAAAATATACTTTTATTTTATATTACAATACGTTGTTTTTCTATTGTTTGTCAGTACGTTTATTTTTTGATAATATTTTACTTTCTAAGGTGTCTTACACTTCAACTTAAAAAGAGGCGCAGGTTGAAGTGTGCCACAGAAGAGCAGATGAAGATGCATAGTGTTCTCGCTCTCTGGCACAGTGTCAGAACATCTCGTTAGGGAGCAATTTGGTGCATCCTGAAAAAAGCCAATATTCCCATTTTCCAATTAATTAAAAGACACAGCTGCTGATTGTGTGCTACTGCCCAGGGCCAAATGAATAAAGGTCAGACAAGGTATAGTGTGTCGGTAAGTGTGTGTAATATGAATACACACACACACACACACAGAGGAAGCAAAGTTGCTATCCAACTTGGAGGTTAGAGAGATGATGTAGTGCGCTAAAATGTGTGCTCGTGTGCACTGAAGCAGAAAACATTCGCTGGTTTCTTCTCCGACAGCAGAAAGATTTTCCGACAAGCAAGCGTTAGCCCCGCCCACATCTCACCATGTGACTGCTGCTTGACCAGTGAGCACCTTACATCATGTCTACAGAAAGAAACATTAAATAACACTCATCTTGGAGACTCGATACAATATGGCTACGCCGACACCAAACAAGAACGGGATATTTGCACATATAAGGCTGTGTTGTCATATCTGAAAGTGCGGATTAAACTTTTCCCGGTGAGATGAAATTTGACTTTTTTTTTTTTTTTTTTTTTTTTTTTATTCCTAGCCTTGCGCAAACAGAAGAGTATGATCCTTTAAAGTGAGGGATTTTTTTTTTCCCCCAGGGATGACACAGACTGTGATACGGGCATTATGTTCCTGCGTGCACATTATCATACGGCGTTTTAAGCAGTGGCTAATTAGCATTTGTCGTGAGAAGTTCACTGACACAACATAGTGACGTCGTCAGTCTCCACTTCAGACAGATAATTCATCTGAAAACCCACAAGGGGAAAAAAGACTACAGGAAAGTTCTGTCCAGGTATTGCTACAGTGGAATGATTAGTCCATTCAGCCGCCAAGGTGTTTGAGACCAAACTGACAGAATACACTCCTGCCACTGTTCATAATTATTGCTCTTTAGATAATTTACTGCACTCAGACAAAGATGTTCAAGAAATAATGAACTGAAATGGGATCAACAAGCATTTACATGCTAAAGTATCTCTCATTGAGATGAGCTCAGCATGTTTTTTTAAAATAAAAACGATAGCAACAGTAAGAAATGTTTGTCAGGTTTATTTATGAACATTATACAATATGTATATGCACATTATCTGCGTTTTTTTCCCAATTTACATCGTATAAAGTTAAATGTTGTTGTCAGAGCCAGCGAATCTTTGTAATCCAAATGTAGAATTAATTTTTAGTTTAAAGAGGTCCTTCTTTATCAAGTCTATCTTTCCTTTCAATTGAATGTTTTCATGCACTGCTGTTTCAGGCTTCGGGGACAGTGCACATAATCACGGAGTTCAACATCGCTAGGTAATCTGCAGCAGCCTGAAAAGAATTGAGAAATACGATGTAAGTGTTGGAACCCAGCAATATTCATGATGTTGTGCTGCTTTTGAAAGGGAAATCTATCTTTATTAAGGCTTCAGACAATGAACATCTGTGATGGTTAGTTTGGGCAACTCCTTCCTGTAGCCATTTCCCTCTGGTGATTTTTCAAAACGAGAAAAGACGGAGCCATATTTCCGGCACGACGGAAGATGATGTGCTAAGAGCCCACTGGATGAATGTTTCAGGAGATGATTGATTTGAGTAGTGATGTTGAGGAAGTCTAAAGGGCAAGGAAGAAAATCTGAAAGGAAGAGAAAAGTGTTAAGGAAGTAAAGAAAGGAGGAGATGAAGGAGCGAGGGATGGAAGAAACAAAGGAAAGAAGGAATGAAGGAGGGGATGAATGAAGAAATAAAGGAGGGAAGCCCAATGAAGGAAGGAGGAATAATCAAAAAAGGAAAGAAGGGGAGAAAGGAAAACACTATGAAAATGAAAGGGAGGAGGGACAGAAGGAAGGATGGAAGAAAAGTGCAAAGAAAAAAAGGAAGGCAGGAAGGGATGGAAGGATGGTAGGACAGAATAAAGAAAAAGAAGGAAAATGGGAGGAAGGACAGATGGAATGTGGTCGGAAGGAAGTAACACAGAGAATTAGGGATTTAAGAAGCAAGAGAGGGAAAAGAAGAAGGGAGTTAAGGAAAAGAAAAGGAAGGAAAGGGAATAAATGAAGGGAAGAAAGGACTTGTAGGGGATAAAGAAGAGAAGGAAGGTAGGAATAGATGGAATGAAGATAGGAACGATGAAAGAGCGGAATTGAGGATTTAAGAAGCAAGGAAGGTAGAATGTAAAGAGGGAGTTAAGGAAGATGGCAGGAAGGAAGGAAGGAGGAGGAAGAGAAAGAAGGACAGACAGAGGGAAACACGGAGAGACGGTGTGGAGGAAGATGGAGTGAAGGTCAAGCAGGACTTGTGGATTTATCAAAAATGACGTGAATGGAGGGAGGAAGGAAGGAAATTCGCCTCTCAATTGGCCATTGAGTTACACACACCGGCTCGGTTTTCATGACTGGCGCAAGTCCAGCGCTGCGCTTGGCTCAACGCTAAGAGGGGCAGGCTAGACCCGCTTTTGGCACTTTTGTCGGCGCAATTACAATGCGACATCTGCGCTGGTGAGGGCGCCACCACCGCCGGCTTCTAATCTCTCCAATCGAAGCTGGTTCTTTCCTCCACTTTAAAAGTGGCGCAAATAGTCTCGCACGGTGACGTCATATATGAGGACCCCGTCACTCGTGCAAGACTGGAGCATTGAACGTCAGCAGTATTCCTTTATGAAATAAAGAATGAGCTGGTGAAAAACCGCTGGCAACTTAAATACTGTCTGTCCGTGAACCTCATTGATCTACAGCCCAATGAGCCCACTGTCTTTGTCTTGGCTGCTCAGCACAACTTGGCTCAGTCGACAAGAAGATTTGCATGGATTTCTGCCAGATTCTTTTTATTAAACACATTCACTGCCATTGACGGCTTTAGAAGTCAAATATCCACGTTAACTGGGAAGGCTGGCAGTGCAAGGGTTAATATCTTTTTACACTTGTGACAGTTAAAAGCTTTTACGACAGCGCCATTGTTTGCTATGGTGATAAACACCTTCGAGGTTGCACTCCATGTAAAGCGGAACAGGTCACAATCATGTTTTTTGTCTGCGTGTTAATTCCTGGATGTTGCGGTACACACAATATATACTACACGACACTGAACACAACGCACACTACATGCACCGTGGTTGTTTCCAGGTTGCATGTTAATAGGTTTTGTGCCGGCGGCTTCGGCACACTGACTTTACTTTAATCTGCTGCCCACACACTCAAGTCTCAGGACGGTAGGAGAGGAAGACGTGGGCGGGCAACACACACACACAAACAAAGACATATACACACACCTTGGACGAGGAATGAGCCAATAGGGACAGGTGGTGTCATGGAAGTGCGTGTGTGCGTGCATGCGTGCGTCTGCATGTGCGTGTGTGTGTGTCATACTAGAAGTGTTAAATGTGAGGCTAAATGTTGTTTTCGTGCCAGTCACAATACGTTAAAGCTCCACGATGATGCAATAAATCACATTTTTCCATCCCTCCATCTTTCTTCCCCTCATTCTGTGTTTCCTTCCCTTCTTTCATCCTTAATCCTCTCTCCTACCTTTCTGCTTTCCTTCAGTCATTCCTTTCTTTTTTTCCTTTGATCCTTCCTTCCTTTCTTGCTGCCATGGTGGACATTTCATTATATATTTGGCTATAGCATAACTAGCTGCTGTGTTCATATTCCATACAGATGTGCCTGAAGCCAATGTAAATATACATCTTGCTGTGTTCGTCTTATTTACATCACACTTTGCTGAGCTTGTGTTACTTACTTTGTACTTTGTGTTTCTTACTTATTTGATGTCATGCAAAGAAAGGAGCATGGAAAGACAAGACTGGCAACCACTGGCCAATTGCTGCGGGAGGGGTGGGGTCATTACAGTATGTTCCTTTTTTCTCACAAAAACAACAGTCGGAATTAGAGAAGGAAACAAAGAAGGGATGGGAGGAAGCGAAGGAGGGTGCATGGGAAGAACTGAGAGGAATCAAAGGACCCCCCTAAATCCCCCAAGGAAGTAATGAAAGAAGCAATGAAGGAAGGAAAGGAGGAAGAAAAATGCAGAAATGGACAGAAGGATGAAGGAGGGTAGGACACAAGTAAGGAATAAGGGAAGGAAGAAGATAAGGACAGAATGGATTGTCGGTACCCCCCTACCCACCACTGAGGACTTGCACGCTGCCAGAACTAAGACAAGAGCGTGCAAAATCCTCTCGGACCGTCTGCACCCCGGTCACCAGCTCTTCCGGCTCCTTCCCTCAGGTAGGCGCTACCGAGCAACGCAAACTAGAACTAGTAGACATTCCAACAGCTTCTTCCCTCTTGCGATCAACTTCTTAAAGACCTAACCTATAATTCCATTACAACAAGCTGGCAATTTTTTGACTTGAGTTCGTTGTCACATTTCTGTGGGGCCAATTATGTATTACTCGTGCACTCACTGTAGTTGTCTCGCCATGCTGCACTATTTGCATATACTGGCCACTCATGCCAGAGTAGCATCTGCTCCATTTGCACACTGATTGAGGAGTATCTGCAACATTTGCACAACCGACATTGTCCCAGATGATCGCACTACTCGTCACTTTAAACCGCATACACTCCTTGAAGTCTCAGCGCCCTTTGCACAATGGTCATTGCACCGGACTATCGCAATATTAGTCGTTCGAACTGCTCTAAGTGCTAGAGGACTCTGCATCTTTTTGCACAATTGTTTTTTGTCAATGTCTTTATGTCCCCAAAGTGTTCTGTAAATTGACTGTCTGTTGTACGAGAGCGGCTCCAACTACCGGAGACAAATTCCTTGTGTGTTTTGGACATACTTGGCAAATAAAGATGATTCTGATTCTGATTCTGATTCTGATGATGGAAGGAGGAAGGCAAAGAAGCAAATAAGGAAAGAAGGATGAATGCAGGGAAGGGAGGAAGGAAGGGTGGATGGAATGAAGAGGGAAGAAAGAAGCCACATAAAGGGGTGAGGGAATGAATGGGGATGGAAGGAATGAAAAACAAAAGTAAGAGAAGAAAATGAATGATGGAGGGGTAAGGAAGGAGTGAAGGAAAAGGAATGATGGAATGAACTAGGGAAAGAATGAACGAAGGATGTATGGAGAGAACGGAGGTAGGAAGGAATAATGCAATGAAGGAGACTACAGGGGGAAAGAGGGAAGGAAGGAATGGGGGAAGGAAAAAAGAGGAAGGGAAAGAAAGCAGGCAGAAGTCACTAATGAAGGACAGAAGTAGGGAAGAAGGGAAAGAAGAAGACAAGGAAGGAGGGAAGGAAATACAGGTGAAAAGGAAGGCAGGAATTAAGGATTTAAGTGTGACTGAAAGGAGAAAGGAAGTAGGGAAAGAAGGAACTATGAACTATGAAAGGAAAAAGGGAATGAATGAAGGAAAAAAGAACAGCAGGAATTAAGAGGGATGGAAGAAGCAAAGGAAGGAGGAAAGAAGTAACTGAAGTAAGGAGTAAGGGAAGGAATAAAAGAAGAATGAAGAGGTGAGGAAGTAATGAAGGACAAAAGGAGGGAAGGACAGAAGGAAGGTACGAGAGAAGGGAGGAGATAAGGAAGGATAGTGGGAACGATGGAAAGAATCAAGAAAGGATAGCTGGAGGGAATGGAGAAAGGAAAGAATCAGGGAAGGAAGGAGCTGGGGAAAGGAAGGACCGAAGGAAAAAAGGCTGGTAGGAGTGAAGGAAGGAAGGAGTGAAGGAAGGAAGGAAGAAGCAGAGTCGGGAAGGAGAAGAGAAGCAAATGAAGGCAGGAGTGAGGCGTAAGTGTGCTCTATTACACAGCGTGCATGAGCGCCTATGATGTGACACTCGTGAGTAGAATCCCTGTGTGAGTATTGTGAAGCATTCAGTGGAAGAGCGAGAGACAACCAGACAGGAAGTGAAGGCCCTCATTCCTATTCACCACCTGCGACCGGCGCACATCAGCGTGGTCAAAGGGCGACCGGCCCATGCATGCAAATTCAATCCGTGGAGAAATAAAAGCGGGAGCGAGACGGGGAAGAAAAAATAAGGAATTGAGCAAAATGGCATTAGCCAGGGAAACACTTTGACCTGCACCACACACTCACACGCACGCCAATCCGGATGAGACTTCAGCTCAGCGGCCACTAGAAGAATCCAGAAGGACGTTTTGCTTTGTTCTTTGGCTTTTGAAAAGGCAGCGATGGCAAAGCTGACAAATGTGATAGAGGGCGGCAAGGAGGTGTAGTTATGAGAGGTGGAGAGGAATGAAGGTGTACGTAGGAGAGAAGGAGGGGGGCATGGAGGTGTAATGAGGAGAGGAGGATGTGGCAGTAAGTTGGTGTAGTTGGAAAAGGAAGGACAAGGACAAGTAGTTAGGAGGCCAGGAAGAGGCATAGAGGTGTAGTAAGGGGATGAGGAGGACTGGAGGGGTAGTTAGGAGAGGCAGATGAGGATGGTTAAGGAGGTTCCTCTTTATCAAGTCTATTTTTTATTTTTATTTTTTTGGGGGGGGGGGGGGGGTTGTGTAGGTATAGATAGGAGAAGAGGACAAGGAGGCCAGGAGGCATAGCTAGGAGCTTCCTCATCCTCCTCTCTTAAGTACACCTCCATACGGCTTCCTCCGCTCCGACTTACTCCTCACCTTCTTACTACACCTCCTTTTGTCCTCATCCTCCTCTCAGATCTCCTTGTCCCCTACTCTCCCTACTACCCCTTCATCACTCCTTAATATCCTCTTCCTAACTACACCTCCTTGCCCCCTCCTTTCCATATTCAACATCCCTCCATCATGCATACTATATTCTCATTTTCTTTCTGCCGGAATGAATCAATTCCCTGGACTGTGATTATGCGAGCAGCGGCAGCAGTGATTTTTGCACCCGCTTTAATCGCAGCGTTCATTAGCCTAATTAAAAAGTGTGACGAGAGGCTGCGGGTGAGTGCCGGCGAGTGGAAAGAGTCCGTCGGGAATCCCCCGAGAGCCATCGAAGGCGGTGGGAGGGTGTCGTTATTGGACGGGAGGCGGCAGAGATGGAAGAGGGAGGGATGAAGAAGAGGACGCAGGAAGTGTGTAATTACAAGAGGAGGCAAAAGCATATTTACAGTATGAGAGGAAGAAGATGAGGAGTCGAGGAAGTGCGGTTAGTAGTTGTAATTGATGCAGAAGGTGGAGTGGAGCGATGAGGGTGAGGAAGAGGCATGGAGGTATAGTTAGGAGAAGAGGTGAAGAGGAGGAGGTATAGAGGGCATAGTTTAGACAGAGTAGTAGTTAGGAGGAGGTAGCCACAAGTTGTAGTTATGAGATGAGGAGGAAGACAAAAAAGATCTTAGAATGTACTTAATTCCAACATCAGGTGCACACGATTAAAATGCGTTAAACATATATTTATAATAATAATAATAATAATACATTATATATATATAAACAAATAATACACAAATGATATAATAACAATATATTAATATATAATATACTAAATATATTGTTTGATTATTTTTCAGGAAAAGAGGGGAAATTATGTCAGTTTGCCACTTTTTAATCATGCAAAACCAAATACAAAGTACTTTTCAGATGGAGGAGGGGGGAGGTCTAATTAGGAGATGGAGGAGGAACGAGATGTAGTTGGGAGAATAGGTAAAGTGGAAGAGGAGGAGAAAAAAGGAGGTGTAGTTAGGATAAGAGGAGGGGAAGAAGGAAGCAGGGAGCATGTAGTTAAGGGAGGAGGAGGAGGTGTATTCAGGAGGACGAAAAGGCAGGCAGTGCAGATGAGGAGGGAGGAAGGTGTACTAAGGAGAGGTGCAGTTTGGAGAAGACGAAGATGAGCGGGATGAGGTGTAGTTAGGAGTGCAAGATAAGGATGAGGGGAAAGGAGGTGTAGTTAGGTGAAGACAATGAGGAGGAAATAAGGTGTAGTGAGGTAAAGAGGAGGGAGAGGAGGTATAGTCAGGAGAGAAAGTCCAAATGGAGGCAAGGCATGAAGACAGAAACCATGTTTTGACAGTAGAACAAGTTCTGTGTTAGCGAAGAGGAAAAATTATGCAGGAGGGAGGGATGGAGGGAGCAAGCGAGGGAGGGAGGGAGGGAAGGAAGGAAGGAAGGAAGGAAGGAGGACGAGATGAGAAAGCGGGAAAGGGGCCGATGATTTAATGGAGGAGAGGCAGATGAAGAAGAGGGAGGGGCCGGAATAATGGATGAGAGGCACAAAAGGCTGCATAAGCACATTTGACAAGTCATCAGTCACTACAGCAAACGAGCAGAGCACTTCATTAACATGCCGCCTTCTGCTTTACAGGCCACCATCAAGAAAGGAAAGACTGGAAGGAAGGAAAGACTAGAAGGAAGGAAGGAAGGAAGGAAGGAAAGAAAGACGAGAAGGAAGGAAGGAAGGAACCCACCAACCATACAGATGAAACACCACAAGCAGGAATACAAGGGAAGCCCCAGAAAGCTGCAGAGAGGAAGGAGGGGGAGGAGAGGCCTTTGAAGGGAAACCCCGCTGCACGGATCTCCTTTTCCTCATCCTCGCATCAATGCTTCACTTGCTCACCAGTGACCCAAAAATGTACACACGCTTGCCAGCAAAGTAACTAAATTATGTATTCACACACACAAAAACGTGTATTTGATCAAAATGCGGGCCATTTAACACTACAGCATCTGTGCTCCCGGCACTGCAGTGCTCCACGGATTGCAACAGAACCAACTTTGAACATTTCTGACCCATTGGGACCACCGTAGTTCAAGCTCAACCCCATTTGCTAATTCTGTTGCCAACCAAAACAGCACCACCGAACAAGGCATGTAAATAGTTCTACCGCACTAATTTCCTAACATAATATTGTGGCCCTCTAATACCCTTTAATAAACACTACCCTTTTGAACTCTGTTGCTAACCAAAACAGCAGCACCTAGCAAGCTGCATAAACAGTTCCTTTCAACTAAAAGCACTTTTAGCGCCAGACTGCCACATTTCCAGAAATATTTGTACGCTGTTGCTAACCACAATTGTAGGCACATTAACTGTCCCTTTAAATTATGACCACCACGACTACTTCTATCTTCATTTTCTCAACTAGTGGCTGTCCCTTCAATACACGTCTCCCTCTGGGACTGCTGAGCCCATTTGAAATCTGCAGCTAACAAAAACAGCAGCACAATCCCGACTTCTACTGCCATACTCAAATAGTGGGTGTTCCTCTAATAGATGACGTGAGTCATTTATTTGCGGGGTGTGTCATCACTGCAGACGCTGCACCGATCCGCCTGTCGATCTCCCGTTCCATTCGTCCCTCATTCGTGAACAAGACCCCAAGATACTTGAACTCCTCCAGTTGGGATAGGATCCCCTCGCCGACCCGGAGGGGGCACGCCACCCTTTTTGCGACTGAAGACCATGGTCTCAGATTTGGAGGTGCTGATTCTCATCCCAGCCGCTTCACGCTCGGCTGCGAGTTGGAGATCCCGGCTTGTTTTACACTCCGCTTGACATTTATTGTAATAACACTGCTCATATTGGTTCATACTCTTTCACAAATGTACCCATGCCTATCTGCAGCCACAACATGCGGACATTATCCAACATTTCCACGACATGTACTGTATTATTGAGTTGAATTGTATGTAGGCTCCTACTGTTAGTGTATTGTATTGTAACCCGGTATTGATGGTTTGCAAACGCAACGAGAGCAAATTGCGGGCTATGAGGCGCATGCGCACAACTGTCCGGTTGGCTTGGGACTTATAGAAAGCGTATGTCAGTGCAGCAGTTGATTTAGTTCCATATGAAACAAAAAAAACTAAAATAAATTTTGAATGCTGCGTTTGAATTGTTACGCTGCTTCGGTGGTCCATATGCTAACCGGCCGGCGTCTCATCAACTTTTATGGCTTCTTTATGAATAAAACAGCGGTGGTGATGCGCGGTGCTGGTACGTGCGCGCTCCCGCCAGCGAAAGTGCGTACGGGAATCAGCTCCCGGAGGCAACTTTGCGGGCGCGTGCACGTCATTGTGCCTGGCGCGATGGATGGACTGACGCGCGGCTTCTGGAAGCTTCGTTCTGCTGACGCGCTTCATTCTGACACTTCATTCTGACACGCGTGCGCGAGCTCGCACGCGCACGGAGCACACACACGTACACACACAAGCGACGAGCACCACGGATGCAAATCCAACGTGTTCGTCTTACCTTGTCTTCTCCGGAGTGATGGTGGTGGTGGTGGTGGTGGTGATGATGGTGGTGGTGGTGGTGGTGGTGGAGATGAAGGCGCAGAAGGACGTGCACGCGACATGTGCACCACCACTGAGGAAGAGCAGCAGCATCATCATCACCAGCAGCACGTCCCGCCTCGGCCCGACCACAACTCCCCGCCCCTCACTCGCTTTTTGCCTCTCTCTCTTTTGACACACACACACACACACACACACACACACACACACGTGCGCGCAAGAAGGAGATGATGAAAGAAGAAGACTGTGGAAGAAAAAGGAGACAAGGAATGGAGGAGGAGATGGATGAAGTTAAAGGAGCTTTGTTTTAGTGGAGACCATCACTAAGGACAGGAGGACACAAGGACAGAGGAGGAGAGACAGAAGTGACGAGGAAAGGAGACAAGCGGAAAGGAAAAGAAGTAGACAAGAGGAGAAGAAGAAATAAGGAAACAAAAACCACACTACTAAACCTGGATCTGAGATTCGACTTCCCGACGGACCCTCCTCTCCAGCACCCCTTACCAGGGAGGCTGAGGAGTGTGATCCCCCTGTAGTTGGAACACACCCTCCGGTCCCCCTTCTTAAAAAGGAGGACCACCACCCCAGTCTGCCAATCCAGAGGCACTGTCCCCGAAGTCCATGCGATGTTGCAGGGGCGTTTCAACCAGGACAGCCCCACAACATCCAGCGCCTTTAGGAACTATGGGCGAATCTCATCCTCCCCCGGGGCCTTGCCACCGAGGAGCTTTTTAACCACCTCGGTGACCTCAACCCCAGAGACAGGAGAGCCCGCCTCAGAGAACTCAGACTTTGCTTCCTCATGGGAAGGTGTGTCGGTAGAATTGAGGAGGTCGGCGAAGTATTCGAAGTCGAGGTCAGCAGCGCCCCATCCCCACTATACAGTGTTGATGGTGCACGGCTTCCCCTCCTGAGACGGCGGATGGTGGAGCAGAATTTCCTCAAAGCCGTCCGGAAGTCTTTCTCCATGGCCTCACCAAACTCCTCCCATACCCGACTTTTTGCTTCAGCGACCACCAAAGCTGCATTCCGCTTGGCCAGCCGGTACCCATCAGCAATGGAGGCGCGGAACATGGTCCACTCGGACTCAATGTCCCCCACCTCCCCCGGAACATGAGCAAAGTTCTGTCGGAGGTGGGATTGAAACTCTTTCTGACAGAGGATTCTGCAAGACGTTCCCAGCAGACCCTCACAATACGTTTGGGCTTGCCACGTCGTACCCGCATCTTCCCCCACCATCGGAGCCAACTCACCACCAGGTGGTGATCAGTTGACAGCTCCGCCCGTCTCTTCACCGGAGTGTCCAAGACATGCGGCCGCAAGTCCGATGACACGAACACAAAGCCGATCATCGAACTGCGACCTCAGTTGTCCTGGTGCCAAGTGCACGTGTGAACACCATTATGCTTGAACATGGAGTTCGTTATGGACAATCCGTGATGAGCACAGAAGTCCAATAACAGAACACCGCTCGGGTTCTGATCGGGATCTTTGAGGAAAGTAGCCTGCCACGTTATCCCACGGGTAATTCTTGCAGATTCATTTCCGCATATATAAATGGGTATAGTCAGCTCAATTTTGTATTTCTGGCACCACGAATGTTTGAAAAGACTTCCTATGGATGACAGAGGCGTTTCTGTAGGTGGCATTGTGTAACAGACACGGACTATGGGTGGCTCTCATAATGTCAGATGACGAGAGTCTCCCAGAAAAGAGCCCAGTGTCGTCGAATGCCAGAAGGCGATCATCAAGCATCACCAAAATTGATGTGGACATCCCTATTTATGCCCATTTACACCTCTGAACAGCACTAGCGGGCACCTGCCTCCCTCTACTTTCCGCACTATGTTTCCGTGTGTGTGTGTGATGTGCCCCTTCGCTTGGCCGCAATACCCTTTTTTCAGAAACGGGACATGCACCCCCGTTCTCGGGATGGAAAAGGTCAATCAGCGCCATTAAGACCCATACTTCCTTTAAAGAGAGAAGGTGAGAGTAAAGAAAAGGGTCAAAGGTCAAATGAAAGCATAGGTACATGACAAAAGGAAACAAGAATGAAAGGATCTTCTATAGAAACCAGATAGAGAAAGAGGATGCAAGGAAAGAAGGCAAACAACCGCCACCGAGGTCTTGCAGTCGTCTTCTTTTCGTTTCAGCTTGTCCCGTTGGGGGTCGCCACAGCGTGTCATACTTTTCCATGTAAGCCTATCTCCTGCATCCTCCTCTCTAACACCAACTGCCCTCATGTCTTCCCTCACGACATCCATCTACCTTCTCTTTGGTCTTCTTCTAGCTCTTTTGCCTGGCAGCTCCATCCTCGTCATCCTTCTACCAATATACTCACTATTTCTCCTCTGGACGTGTCCAAACCATCGAAGTCTGCTCTCTCTAACTTTGTCTCCAAAACATCTAATGTTGGCTGTCGCTCTGATGAGCTCATTTCTAATTTTATCCAACCTGGTCACTCCGAGAGCGAACCTCAACATCTTCATTTCCGCCACCTCCAGCTCTGCTTCCTATTGTCGCTTCAGTGCCACTGTCTCCAATCCGTACATCATGGCTGGCCTCACCACTGTCTTATAAACTTTGCCCTTCGTCCGAGCAGAGACTCTTCTGCCACATAACACACCTGCGACCTCCCTCCACCCTTTGTAGCCGTTCCTCTTCTCTTTCTGCCTAGGAACGCGCTTTCCACCTCTCCTTTGTCTTCGACCCACAGTAGCTGAATCTGTATGGAAATCTTTGGATAAATGCTCATATTTGTTTGAACAAGGTCTAAGCCGGATGCCCTTCCTGACGCAAGCCTCTGCGTTGATCTGGCCTTGTGACCGGCGTACAATTTGCACTGGCTTGTGCCCCCCATAGAGCTGCCACCGAGGTCTTCCAGTAAAGAAGTAAAAACACATTGAGGTTCTGTTTTGTGTCTCCTGAGCAAACACGTCAGCGTCCACTTCCTGCTGCGTCCAAGTATGGACATAAATGTCAACATAAAAGTCCTCCATTGAAAATAAACACTTCATGTTAAGACAAAATATAAGTAAACCTCTCCTCCACTGCGTCACTGAGCGGAGTGCAGAGGAGACCTCTGCCAAGGCCCAACAACTGCACCAAATTGTACACGTTAACCTCCTAAATAGAACTCAAGCATGAACTTAACCCAACTTAGCAGAAGTTTTGTTTAAAATAAATAATGGGTAGGTACTTTATTTACAAAAAAAAAATAAAAAATTAAAATTATTGAAAATCAATCTTAATTTTTTAGGACGTTATTTATTTTATTTTCTTTAAATGTAAAAGGATAAAAATTAAAACGTAATTAGTAGCTTTTTGTTGGATTTATCTCACCAAACATTATAATGAATAAACACAAAAGGAATGAAGACGTTGGTCATTTTACTCATGAGGAGGGCGCATGGGAGATTGTTCAGATTACAGCCTCTCAACACGCTCTAAACAATCTCTCCCGTCGCTCCTGCATTTATTTGAAAATAGGGAGGTTTCTAAGTTTACAAGACATAACGTACTAAGCTACAAGACACAACACACTAAGGGTAGGGTTTCAAGGTGAAAACATGGCACCTGCCACGTCCCGGCCACGTCCTTCTCTCAGATGATTCCTGCTGAGTCATCTTCTTGAAGGCGAGACATCTTTCTTTCTAAACATTGTCCATAATACTAATGCAAGCTAAGCAAATAAATGATAACTTCTACAATATATCTAACATTTCCCTCCTGTTTATCATGTATTTGCACAAATTCTCATATCATCTTACAGTCACTTCATTTCGATTTTTTAACTGTAGAATCATTTTTATGAAACAAATACATTTATACTCAGAGTAAATTTGTCATACATGAATTTTGTAGTCTAAACATCGTAATCATCTGAATCAGGAAACAAATCAGTTAAAGCAAAATCATCATCATCATCATCATTATCTTTATCATCAAACAGTAATGGATACATCATCTCCATACGGTTCTCCATGGGGTTATGGCTGTGGTGATTAATTTACTGATTAAAGCCCGAATGCATGGGATACAACAACATCCACAAAATGTCAGAATGGCTGCAAAAACAGCAATTGATATCAATATTGGTGAAATTAGGGTTTTATATTTACCAAAAACGCCCCTCCAGCTGTCCCACAAGGAGTGTTGATTGAGGGTCCGTAGACCATCGATGGCTCTGGTCAAGCTGCCATCTGAAGCAGTATTGTTTGTTCTCCAAACATACCGCAAACACCTCCCTCTCTTGCGAGGAGTGTGTCGACAGCTATGCGGTTTTGGAACGTCCTTGAAGAGGTAGCTTTGAGCTGCTCATGCACAGCTTCCAACCCACTCTGAGTCCAATTTCCTAATCTCTGTACATTGAAGTGGATATAGTTTATCCCATCAACATTTTTATTAATCGTACACCACCAGCATATGAAGTCCTCCTGCAACTTGGTCAGCTAATTTGTATTGATTAGGAACCCCATGAGGAACACCTATGGCGTTGATGTATATTTTATGTTGGATAATTTTGCCTCTGCCAGGATAAATCTATTTTTTGTCTATGTTCGAGATTGGACAAAAACATTGGTGCCCTTTCCATTAAATCTTGAACAGGCATAGGGTATACTGACACATGCAATATCAAAGTGATAATAGTTCACAATCCAGATCTTTAGGTAATCTATCAAACAGTCTATCATCTCCGGACCACCACCAGCTGCTGCTCCGTGATACTGGCATAAATTTTGGTCCGACTTTTAAGGTTACTTTACACCGTGTGTCGTTAAGTGGTCCTATTTATTTTTTTTTCCTTTACTAATCATGTTTATACAAGTGAAATTATTCGGTGCTACTAAAATAGAATTTTGTCCCGAAACTCCTGTGACTACAAGGAACCAATCATAAGTAGTTATGTTATTAACCATTAAAATGTGTTCACTTTTCTTTGAAGTTTTTTAATGGCATTTCTGGTTCAACACGGTTGCCATAACACAATGCTACTCGGAAGTGGGGATCTTTTCCGCCAGAATATGCCCACAAACTCATCATCAAACACACTGGGTGACTTGATTTGTATTTCAATATTAAACTATGGGCCATTTTGCTTATGTTAAACTTCTTTCTATATTCTTTTGCTATTTTTTTGTGACCAACTGGACCATTCATAACCTGTTTCACCTATCCTCAATTCTGCCCATTCTCTTGAGCATCATTGGTGAGAGCCGCATATGGAATTATGATTAAAGTATCTTGATTTTGGGGGGCACAAAATATTAAACTGTTTTGCCGCTTTTGGAGGTCATGCCCACAGTTCTGATCATCAACTGTACTCCTTTTGGTACGAGTTAATGCTTCCAAATTTTTTATTATTGGGTTGGTCATATTGGTCCAGTTGGTAGGTGATTTCCTATCTAAAAAATGCGTTGTATCATTTATGGTGGGACGTCATGTACCACAAAACAAAATCAACACTATAGTAACCAAAGTTGCTATGTAACAACTCATCGAATCTCGTAACCAACGCGGGTGTGCCATTCTGCTGAGTTCTCACTAAACGGGTTGGTGTCTTTTTTCTTCACTGACCAGCAAGCGTTTTCAGAATCTACACATCTGCTCCCGCTCCGTTATCAGACTTTTGCTCACCTTCCCTATTTGAGTACTCAGCTGAAATGACTCTTTTACAGTGTGTTAAATGAACCCACGTGTTTCTTTCTGCTATTTTTTATTGTCCCATTCATTCTTTCCACGAGACCTGCACTCTGAGGGTGGTGGTAAGCACAATGGTTTTTCAAATTGATGTGGAACATGGTTCCTATTTTATTGATTATTTGATTTACAAAATGAGTCCCATTATCACTGTAAATGGTTTCAGGTATGCCATATTTTGGAATGATGTCTTTACATAGTGCTTTTGCCACCGTCAGAGCATCAGGTGATTTTGTTGAGAATAATTCGATCCATTTAGAAAATGCATCTATGATAACCAAACAATACTTTTTTCCTTCACTTTGGTTTAATTCAATATTCCTCTCCTGGGCCTCAAATTGCCTTGTGGATTATACCTAGCACAAATCATACATGCTCTACAAATTATTATTATTATTATTTTAATAGGAATTAAAACCATAAGTTGTATAATATTGATTTATCTGTCTTACCATCCCTCCTGTTGAGACATGTGACACAGCATGGCTCAATATAGCAGCCCATTTGAATAGTTTTTTTTTTTTTTTTTTTTTTCTCTTTGCTAATGTAAATTTCATTTTGTAGTTTTGCACTTTGAATTGCGTTCTTGTTGTGGAACCCTCTTACTGGCTATCAGTATAGATTGTACCATCTTTATTTATTTTTAGTTTGCATGCCTCGGTTAATGCTACTAATTCAGCAGTTTGTTCGGCCAATTCCTGACAATCATGCTGCGTGCCTTCATCAGGTAAGGGTGTTAGCGTGGCTGGATTTAAGGTTGTGCATCGCTCAACAGTCAAATGTGGTTGTGACAGCAAGATGGCCATGCAAGATAAATATTTTGCAGGTGTTAAAAACGCCATATTGGTTTCCAATAGGAGAGCAGACCCTGTATGTGGGTCCTTAAGAGTTAATGGATGAAATAACACAATCGTGGAACTGCTCTCTACTGCCATTGAAGCTGCCACAACTGCTCTGACACAATGCAGTAATGCACACGTCACGTTGTCCAATTTAGTCAAAAAATAAGCCCATTTTTCTTAGTATATCACCGTATTGTTGTGTAAGTACGGAGGTCATGTCATAGCTTTTACAATCTACAATTTGAATGAATGTTTTATCATTAAATTTGGAAGGCCGAGCGCAGCCCTGGACACCAAATGTTGTTTAATGTCACAGAAGGTCTTTTCCGCCTCTGTATTCCATAGAACAGGTGATGTCATTTTAAGGTTTGCTTCATACATAAATTTTGACAATGGTGGAATAATTTCTGCATAGTTTTGAATCCATGCTCTCCCTTAATTTGTCAGACCTAAAAATGACATCATATGTTTCTTTGTTTGTGGTTTAGGGTTTTTTCAAACTGTAGCTTTTCTGCCTTCTAATATAGTCCTTCCTCCTACACTTAGATTATGTACCAGATATTTGACTTGTTTTTTTACACCATTGCAATTTATTCTTGTTAACTTTATGTCCCTCCTCTGCTAGATGACACAGTAAGGCTAATGAATCTTTGCATGTCGCGCCCTCCTGGGGGAGTGAATTTAGACATGCTTGTTATTATTACTTGTGAATAAATGGTTGGACTTTCACAGTAACCTTGTGGTAATCTAGTAAAAATATATTTTCTCCCTCAAATTTAAATGCAAACCAAATTTGACTGTTCTTTTCTATTGGTATAGAAACGAAAGCATTGCTTATGTCAATATTTCTTCATCAATTTCAGTGAGGATCATTTGGTCCAATCATACAGGATGCATGTGTCTCCCTTCATCAGCCTGCGTTGTCCAAAACATCGCATTCCTGATTAGACCAGTTGACGCACTGTATTCCAGTTTGTTTTCTATTTGTCGCCAATCATTTGTCTCCTATCCTTGTTTCAGTAATGTTCCCACATGTTTCCATTGTGACCCATAATCTTTGCACAATGAAATACGTGGGACACTTGTATTTTTATACAGTTCCTTTAATTTGTCCAGTAAAATAATTCCTGCCGCGACTTTTGCTTCATTGTCTGAGTACAGATAATCTACAGTAATTTTATCAGGTGTCGCATATCGTAACTTGTTTTCATATACTGGGTCTTGCATTGGCGTGTTTTTGTACCACAGTGTTATATGCAGCTCATCATTGTTTTTTTTTTATCTTCTATTTGTGTGATAAGCTGCAAGGCTGCAGACAACACGTCCCGGCCACGTCCTTCTCTCAGATGATTCCTGCTGAGTCATCTTCTTGAAGGCGAGACATCTTTCTTTTTAAACATTGTCCATAATACTAATGCAAGCTAAGCAAATAAATGATAACTTCTACAATATATCTAACACTTTTCTTAATCAATTTAAATACTGGGTACTTTTCATTCATAAAATATTTTTAACATGGACAGATTTAATTTAAAATAATGGTTAGGATTTATCTTGTTAATTTAAAGTAAAAAAGTATACATTATGTGGATATTAAAAATCAACCCAAAACATGATGTTTTTAACTTTAAAAAATAATTAATTCAACCTGTGCTTTTTAAATAATGGTTCAGCATTTAAAAAAAAAATCCTTTTATATTTTCAAATAATAATTAATTAAAAGTTACATACAGAACTTACAAAAAGGAGCGTAAACATTCTTAAAAGAAAGACTACTACACACGTGCACTCCGAAGTTTAAATCTGTCTTTTTTTAAATATGTGTACATTTCTTTAAATCTGCATTTCCAAGTCATTTGGGGACATCAAGGGGTTGAGGGAAAGGAGAGGAAATGCTCTTTATAAATTATAGATCAATCCCAGCATGCAATGTGCTTTACAACATAATCTATCCAAAGATTCATCTATAATTCATGTCAATATCATTTTAAAGAATCCATATCACGCCACCGGCGGCGAGAGCTATAAATGCTTTTGTGGACAATCTGTCTTGGGGGCTACAAGGGCTTGGTGGAGGTAGTAAAAGCAGGAGCTGGTGTAGGGTCACATTGCCACCTGCTTGTGTGGGCAGGACTGCAGCGTGCATTTGTCCAGGGGAAGATGAGTGGTTGCTTCGACCTCCACCAAGGAAGTTGCTTTTATTTGTTTTGGTGTGACTTTTTCTTTAAAGGTTTTTTCCTTTTTTTGGTGGGTGTAATTTATTTATTTTATTTAAATAAAAAAAAATATTACAAATTAAAAAGCAATGTTGATCATTTAAATAATGGGTATGTCCCCCCATTATATACAAATACTAATTACATTTTTTAAATTTTGTTTTATTTTTGTCACATATAAGCTTTGAAATCAATCATGACTATATAAATAATCAAAATATCCTAATAAAAACAAAATGTGGATTTAATTTTTTTTTTAAAACATGGATTTTCCATCATTATTTTCCATAATTATTTCAAACAACCAGGATTTAAATTTTAGAATGGGTAGGTTTTATTTTCTTTCTTAAATATGCATTGACAAACTCAAATTCCAATGAAGCTGAGACATTGTCCATCCATCCATCCATTTTCCATACGACTTATCCAAGGGTCACAGGTGTGCTGGAGTCTATCTCAGCTGACTGGGTGAGAGGTGGAGTACACCCTGCACTGATCGGCAGCCAATCGCAGGGCACATAAAAACAACCAACCACGCCTAGTCACATTCACACCTACAGGCAATTTTAGAGTCTTCAATCAACCTACCACGCATGGTTTTGGGATGTGGGAGGAAACCGGAGTACCTGGAGAAAACCCACCCAGGGATGGGGAGAACATGCAAACTCCACACAGGTATCAGACCAGAGCACCCTTTTCCACTTTGCATCAGTTCATCTCAGATGAGCTCAGGCTCCGAGATTCTGGCGGCGTTTCTGGGTGTTGTTGATATACGGCTTTTGGTTTACATGTTAAAGAGTTTTAACTTGCATATGTAGATGTAATGGCTAACTGTTAACTGACAATGTTTTTCTGAAGTGTTCCTGAGCCCACATGGCAATGTCCTTTACACATCCTTGCTGCGTGAAGGATCGAAGGTCACTTGCATTCAATGTTACTTTTCAGCCTTGCTTCTCACAGACACGCAGAGGTGTCTCCAGCTTCTCTGAATCTTTTAATATTATGGACTGTAGATAATGAAATCCCTAAATTCCTTGCAATTGTACGTTGACAAACTATTTGTTCATGCAGTTCTTCACAAAGTGGTGAACCTCGCCCCATCCTTGACTGTGAACAACTGAGCCTTTCGGGGATGCTTTTTACACCCTATCATGACAGTCACCTGTTTCCATTTAACCTGTGAAATGTTCCAGTTTTTTTTTTTAGTATTCCTCAACTTTCCCAGTCTTTTGTTGCCCGTCTCAGCTTTTTTGAGAGAATATTTGCTAAATTAAAAAAAAAAAAATATATATATATATAATATCTTAAATATCTTGCCTTTGTAGTGTATTCAATTGAATATTGTTTGAAAAGGATTTGCAAATCATTATATTGTTTTCATTCACGTTTTACACGTCCCCCACTTCATTGGAACTGGGGTTTGTAAATAAAACTAAAAATCACCAACTTGTTTAAAAAAATAAATAAAATAAAATAAAAATGTAGTTTTAATTTTAGGTGTGTATTTCCCCCATTATAAAACTGGTTATCAAAACCTGATTAGAAATGGAAAATAAATACTGTAACTGTATAAATATGGTTTTACAAAAAAGGGTAGTTTTTGCATGAACTTAAAAGTATTATTTTCCAAGCCAATCTTGAAAACTCAACCAGGATTTACTAAATGAAAATATTGTAGTTTTGACCTATTTATTTCAATAATGAATAACAAATGCAATCATCGGTATTTATTTTATATATTTTTTAATTGCAATTTTTTTTAAAAATAATGTTAATCTCCACGGGTGCCAAGCTGTGAATATGTGGGGGTCCACTGAACATGAAAGGTATAATTTAGTTTGGTTTAATATTCTCAGTATCAAAACTTGTCTAATCAAACCAAAATTTGCCTGAACTGTTTCTATGTTTTAGTTCCTTGAAGGACATGCACCAAGAAGTCCAATTTCTTGGAACTTTAGGTGGAAATGCGTGAATGAATTTCTAATATAAACAAAGAGTATAGCATGTACAAGAGCGCTGACTAAATGTGTGTGTGTGTCTATCGTGTCAATAAAGGAGGACATGAAATACAGGTGCATTTTTGTAAGGAAACTTTTATGTGTGCTTGGTGAGCGTCACTCATCATCGTCGTCGTCATCATGGTTAGACAGAAAAAAAGGCCTTTTGCAGTTTCCAGTACAGCAGATAAGGTTCCTTATTATTATTAAAGAGTACAAAAAAAATAAAATAAAGGGGGGGGGGGGGGGGGGGTCACAATTTCCAGAGCAAATTATTCTCCTGCCAGGTGGCAAAAAAGAAAGAAAAAGCGAGAAGAGAGGGAGAGAACCTTTTGGTCCTGGAGTCTCTCTATGTGCCCTCCCTTCACAAAAACAAAAAGTCTTCCATCAATTTAGACTTTTTATCCTCAAATCATCTCATTAATATTGCATAGATTATTTTTCATTTCCTTTTGGGTGATTTTTCTTTTTTGTTATTGAAGACAGGTGAGGATGGAGGGATTAGAGGAAGTGAAAAGAGTAAAAGAGAGAAGATGGTGCTGAGGACACACACAAGACCATTACCAGAGTAATCGTCCAAACCAGGAACAAACATGGCGACATTTTGTGTGGATTGGTTAAATGGATGACGCCAATTCTGATTGGGCGAAACTTTCTCTCTCTCTTTTTTTTTTTTTTTTAAACATTTTCTCACTCTGAAAAGAAAGAAAAATATTTACAGTGTCCTGACGGCACCCTCTACTTTGGGAAAGCAAGAAAGGGAAAAGAAATTGGTCACCTTATCCAGCAACAAAAGGGAATTGTGGGCAAATATGCAAATTCATTTGTGGTTGAACGACACCTCCTTAGATCTCACCCGACCGTGCCACCCGCCTCAGTATATAACTATAATCTAATACACAAACATCGGCAATCGTGTGAGAACTCTTCCCTTGTCGGAACCCTTTGACCCCCTCCCCAAATGATAATAAAATAAATTTCGCATAAGTATCAAGATTAGTTCCCCCCCCAAAAAAAAAAAAAAAAGGCAGAGGGTGAAGTTTACAAGCGCACCCCTTCCCCTCCCGTTCCCAAAACATCAAGGAAGGAAGTGAAACTACTAAGGAAAGCCCTTGGGGCATTTATTCCATAACATTGATATCCAGCTTAAGGTCCAAAGTACTAGTAAGCTCTTTTTCCTGACTACTAGACAATTGAATGCACTAGCAGAATGACTTGAGCGCACTAGTACTTGCAGAACAACTGTGTCTTACAGGTAGCATTTTCTAACTAGTACTAAACCATATGATGTATATCAAGGATATTGAATCAATGCTCAATCAACGTTCAAGGTCCATCAACTAGTGTGCTCTTTGTCCTGACGAGTAAGACAATAAGACCAACTAACGGCGCACTAGTAGAACTCCCTTCCACGACTGTATGACATTTCTGCACACCACTAGGATCACTTTTGCAGACTAGTGCAATAACGTGTTACTAATGAAGCAAAGCATCTACATCCTACGAGTGGAACTAGGTCGTAACTAGTAAAATTTGATAGTGTCACTAGTAGTACCAGTAGCACGCAACTGTCTACTAGTGCAATGTTTTGCCACACTACAAACATGTAGTGGTCCTACTAGTGTGCAGGAACATTATACGGTAGTGGGGGGGAGACGTTAAAAGTAAGACAGTTGCTCCACTAGCGCGCTGAATTGTCTTTCTAGTACATGGACTATAAGCTGGATATCAAAGCTTTTGAATAAATGCTCTAATGGCTTAACATAGTTTACTAGTAAGGTTGAATTGTGTACAAGTAGCTCCAAATTGGCACAAGTAGAGGAACATTTTTACTAGTTTGACAGTCATTGCACTAATGCACTGATTTGACTTACTAGTAAATGGACCTTAAGCTGGATATCAAGGATATCGAATAAATGCTTAAAGAGCTTCCCATAGTTTTCTAGTGAGGTTCAATTGCGTACTAGTAGGTCAAAATTGGCACTAGGAGAGGAAATTTTTTTTACTAGTAAGACAGATGTTCTACTAGTTTGCCCTAGTCATTCTACGAGTGCACTGAATTGTCTTAATAGTGCATACTCGTATATGGACCTTTTCATAAAGCTGTTAGAGCATTTATCCAATATCCTTCATATGCAGTTTAAAGTCATATTATCTAGGCCACAAGTGGCACTCGTAATGGTGAAAACATTACTGGTAAGACAGTCATTCTACTAGTGCGCTGAATTGTCTTTCTAGCAAAGAAAGTGTGCACTCGTACATGGATCTTAAGCTGGATAGCAAGTATATTGAATAAATGCTCAAACGACTTTTCATAGTTTACTAGTAATATTTAATTACATAATATTAGGCCAAAAGTGTTACTTGCAGTGGAAAAAAATATTACTAATAATTTCCAATATTACACAGTCGTTCCACTATAGTCTGCGCTGAATAGTCTTACTAGAGTAGAAGAGTATACTAGTACACGGACCTCAAGCTGGATATCAAGGATATCGAATAGACGTTTTTCCATAAACTACACTTCACTCGCCACGCTCAAACACTTTCAAACCGGCACACGTGGGGCACCTCAAGCTCGACTTACAACATGACTCCCCCCCATCCCCCTCATCCTCGTCCCTGTTCAGTCCGCCGCCCTTACAGGTCGCTCTCGCCGTACAGGGCGGTGGAGAAGGACATGTAGTCGAGCGCGCCGGGGATGGCGTCGGGCCCCGAGTAGGGTGCCATCCTGGCGATGCAGTACTCGGCCTGGTCGGGGGGCAGCTCCCGCCTCAGCTCGTCGGCGGTAATGAAGTTCTGACAGGAGCAGATAGAGTCGCGATTAAAGCAGAGAGCAGAACTGCACACCAGTTTTTGGAAATATGGGTGCACCTATGAGTCTTTGGAGGACCGCTGAAATGGATCAAATGACCAAAACTGGCCGGTTCAAACCAAAATGGCAGACCTCTTGTGCGTTTTCAGGCATGGGTTCTTGAGATTTGGTGGTGGATAGACATTTCTACCTAACTTCATGTGCAAATGGCTTCAAGGGCTGAATTTTCAAAAACTAAAATTTGTGTTTCTGGGGACTCATTAACTTTGCCACCAATGACCAAAACACACGTTTTCTCAGTTCAGCATTTTCCACCCATCTCGTGTACTTTCTTCAATTTGGTAGCAATCGGACAAGGAGGAGCTGGTCTTTGAAGGACCGCTGGAAAGCACCCAAATGGGCCTAAAACAGCCGCTTCCAACCAAAGTGGCAAATTTCCTGTTTGTTTTCGGGCATGGCTTCTAGAGAATTTATTTTTTTTAAATTACCCATGATAGATATGCCTTCCAAATGTTGCTGATGAAACTGTGCTGCTGCGATTGGCTGGCGACCAGTTCACAGCGTACTCCGCCTCCCCTTCCACGCGAAGATAGCTTGGATAGGCTCCAGCACGCCCGCGACCCGCATGAGGTTAAGTGGTATGGAAAATGGATGGATGGATGCACAGAAACTGGGCTGAAATTTCCCTAAATTATGAGCTTCTTTGGTGTTTTGGGGGAAGGCATCAAAATTTGCAGCTGCACTGCACCGGCATACAAAGACGAAAATCCACCTTTCTGGCAATTTAGTGTTGTCTATCTGTCGAGCATACGTGCTTCAAATTTGGGAGCAACTGGACAAAATCTCTAGGTCAAGTTCCTCAATGAATGAGCCCTGGAAGACTTTCTTTGTGGGTCTACTCATGATAGACATTCCTACCAAATTTCATTTTGCCAAGTCAAAACTGCCTTCGGCAGCAGAATTTTTTAAGAAACAATAAGGTGAAATATTACTAGTTTTACATTGCAATAAGATTTAGCAAAATTTTCCACCACTATCTGCCCAACATTTAAATGTCTGACAATTTATTTAGCATTGTCCCTCTCTCTAGTATACATATTTTTAATTTGACAGCAATTGGACAGTAATCAGTCTTGAAAGACCCCTGGAAATGGTCAAAATTACCCTAAAATGGCCGCTTCAAACCAAAATAGCAGACTTCCTGTGTCTTTTCAGGCAGGGCACCTTGAGTCTTTTTTGTGGGTCTACTCATGATAGACATGCTGACCAAATTTCACGTCGCTAAAGAAAATTGTCTTTAGGGGCTGAACTTTTTAACCTCACCTTATCTGCGGCCAGGATCTTGAAGGAGGCGATGACCTGGTCTGCCGTGTCTGTGTCTGTGGTCTCTCGGGACATGAAGTCGATGAAAGCCTGGAAGGTGACCGTGCCAGTGTTGTTGGGATCCACAATGCCCATGATGCGGGCAAACTCGGCGTCGCCCTGGTGGCCGACAAAATATAAAAGGTTAACCGCAAGACACTTAAACACAACATATATGCACACAGACGGAAACGTCTGGACCACAACATTGTAACACAACACACATGCAACATTCACTAGCTCATACAAGACAAATGCTCTCACTTTCACCGTGCTAGAAACAGAAAAAAAGACAAGTGAGAAAAGCCAGCAGGGTGCCTCCAGGTGAATACCTCCAATAAACACCACATTGAGCTATTAACATTTTTACACCAGCATATGAATCCTATTTGCATGTTTGTAAACTGGTATAGGTACATTTACTTGGTAAAAAATATTTGTACCTCATACCAACATTCTTACATCTGGTATGAATGAGTCTACACCTGTTGGGACATGTTTACACCTGCATTGACATGTCTGCACCTGGTATCAATATTTTCACAATTTCAATTCACCTGGTAAGAGTTTGTTTACAACTGGTATCAATGTATTGTGTTTACCCCTGTATCAAATATCGGATCTGCTATCTGTGAGTTTACACCAGTTATCAGCATATTTACTCCACTTGTTAACACTGAGTAACAACATGTTAACACCTTGGATTGACATGTCGTACACGTACATTTAGTATTGACATTAACAACTCCTATTTACATGTTTATACCTAGTATTGGTATGTTTACACTTTGTATCAACACAGTTTACACTTGGTATCGTTGCATGTACATCTGTTAATTGCATTTACAAGTCCTATTTACATGTTTACACCTGGGATTGGCACGTTTAAACATGGTTTTGTGCAATTTCACCTGGTATTGTTGCATTTATTCGTGGTGCAGGCGCATTCACACCCGGGATCGACGGGTTTACAACTGGTAGGGTTGGGTGTACATCTGGTATTAGCATTTACAACTATTTAGACATGTTTACACTTTGTATCGGCATGTTTACACCTAGTATTGTGCATTTACACCTTGTTTCAGTGCGTTTACACCCGGCATCAACTTGTGTATACTTGGTATCAAATTGTGTATACCTGGTATCAATGCATTTACACTTGGTATCAACACGTTTACAATTATCTACATTAGTAGACCTGGCATTGACATGTTTACACTGATTATCTATCGACTTATTACAATTCCTATTCACATGTACACTACTGGTATCTATGGGTCTATACCTGGTATCAGTATGTTTGCACTCCTATTAACATATTTACACCTGGTACAATGAAATAAGTACTTCTACTTTGGCACTTTAGTAATCCAAATAGCAAATTAACCACTGTTGGACCTGCAGACACCCTGAGAGAGGGTAGGGGGTGGGGGCTGAAGCAAGCATTGGCACCAGTACCAGGCTGTTTCCTGTAGAAATGAGCAGAGCCCGGTAATCCTCTGCCACCATTTGTCCCGAACGCTTCTGTGGGGGGCCAGCAGGGTGGGTAATTTATAGTACAGAAGCAATAGAAATGGTAAGATAGATGTAGAAGAAGAGGAAGGGGAAATTATGTGTTTGGAGGAAGCGAAGGAGGAGAAAAACATGAGATAAAAAGCACAATGAGTCAACAACATGACTGACAAGAGTGACACAAGACTACGCCTGTACAAAGCAACAGAGACTCCTGGTGGACATATGGGGACGTGACATTTCCAAGCCAGACGCCAGTAATCCTGAGGAGCCTTGGAAGCAGGAAAAACAACCAGGGACTGACCAGTTGGAAACTTTCTATTATTTTGATTTCTTTGGGCAAGATTTCTAGTGAGCATGTCTATGCTGTTTGCAGCAATTGTTTACATGGTTATAACTGTATCAGTGCATTTATACCTGTATCGAAGCGCTTACACTTTGTTGTAACGGAACATTTATAACCACATTGGCATTCTAACTTCTGGTATCAACAAGTATACACCTAGTATCTTCATGTTTACATCTGCTATCGGCAAGTTTATACCTGGTATAATTGGGTATACAGCTAGCAGACAGGAAACAACTATTTTTGCATTTTCAAACTCATAATATATATACACCTGGTATGAAGGTGTTTACACCTGGTATCTGCACATTCACATCAGGTAGCCACAGTTTAACACCTAGTATCAACGCATTTACACCTGGTATCAATGTACAATGGTGCCTTGAGATACGAGTGACCCGACGTACGACTTACGAGTCACCGACAGGTGGTGGCAGAAGACTACGCCATGTCCGGCAACCACATATTCACACCGATCTCCTTGGGACAATACATAAGGTACAGTGGTGTTGTGTACTCGCATTTCCCATGTTTTTTTCTTTTCTCTGTTTTCTCTCTCATTCATTGGTTGACTTTGCGACAACAAACCGATCCAGGGAAACTTTACTTTTTCCTCTTCAGAAAAAAAACAACAACAAAAAAAAAACATTGCCATTTAAAGATTAATCGCTGTTGGCCCATTTCCTGCACATTTCTTTTGATCAGTTTTTGTATTGCCTCACTCACGCTATCACCAGCAAGCGCTTTCTCAGTTTTGTTAGTCTAATACAGAACAAAACAACAACAAAGATACAGTGCCTACCTTAGTTGCTTTGTGTCACACACAGTCAATGACAGTTGCACAACGCACAGAAATTTCTGTTCATCTATGAAAAGTGCTTCCTAACACTATCTTTAGCAGTTTCCCTTTTTATCTTTGGTGCCAGTCTGATAGTTTATCCCTTTGATTACTTTGTTTAGAAAAAGTTCTGTGCGACAATGGCACAACTCTGTCAGTCTTTATTCATTATGTGCTGGCTGCTGGTTGCATCTGATTGGCTGAATGTGCATAAGCGGAACTTACACTTAAGAACGCCTCCGTGAAGAGCTATTTTGATGTGATTACGCCAACATGAACGATTCATTGTTTTAATTAAAGAGACACTACAATTCAATAAATACTGTAAATAGTATTTTTTAACAAAAACAAAATGGTTTCTGGGCTTTTTAGCTTTGTGATCGGATGATTGAGGATGTGGTGGCAGAACTCCCGCCTAGAACAGACTTCCGCTTTACGCTGCGGAGCAGACAACTAGTTAGTAATCGTCACGCAGTAGAAGCACAACATAGATCCTTCCATTCGTCTATACCAAAAGCGTTTGCAAATCGAACAAAATACGTAAATAAAGGTATGTTTTTCTATGAAAATTTTGTGCGTAACCTGAATTATTCGTAAACAGAGTCGTTCGATACCAGAGGTTCCACTGTATTTAGATATGGTATCTGCATGTTTACAACTCCTATTTACACCTGGTATCAGTGCGTTTACATTAGTATCAACACCTTTACACCTGCTTTCAACGTGTTTACACCTGGTATCAATGTGTTTACACCTGGTATCAATGTGTTTACACCGGGTATCTGCTTGCTTGCAACTTCTATTTACATCTGGTATCAAAGTTATGTCTTCATTTGGTAGTAAAAGTAAAAGGACATTCATCTGACTGGCAGTGATGTTTTCCTGCTGCAAGGTAGCCTCCCTCCGGACTCATTCCCCATTTTCCTGGTCCCTCCATCCGGTCCCGGGGTCCTACCTGCTTGTCGTTCTCCACGTCGTAGCCCAGACTGATCAAACAGGCCTTGAACTCTTCAGCCATGAGGGCCCCACTATGGTCCTGAGGCGAGCCAATGACAGCCAGTGACAGAGCGCCACATCACACACCAGAGCCCAACCAATTCGTGACCACGGAACGTAGGGATGGGCGGTGGGATGGACCATGCAGGAGGGATGACGGGATGGATGGGAGACAGACAAGGCTGATTGTTTAGACAAATGTCCACACAGAATCAAGTATTGTGTTTAAATGCTTGCTGGGATATAAGCTATCCATCTTTTCTTATTTTACCAAATATGGTCAATGCCTTTAAAAGGAATTTAGCAACAAGATGTCATGGGATAATGGAACAAACAACAGACGTGACAGAGTAATAACAGTGACACCCGGAGTGCATCGTTCACAATCAAGATGGACCCCTAGTGGTGATTCCTCAAACTTTGGTTGGCATACATTATCAATTCTAGGGTTGTGGAGAAAAAGAAAAAAAAAACTTAATTCAGCTAACTTGACCACAAAAATTGGTCGACACAAAAATGTCTGCCTCGAGGAAATAAAAATAATAAAAGAATATTTGCGCTGCCTGGACCCAATTTCTGTTGCCCAGAATCATTTGGCCACTGCCTATGTTTATCGTGCAAACGTTTGTTGCAGATGGACGCACTGTTGGACAAGTGAAAAACATTACCAAAAATGACAGAGAAGCGTTTGTGATATTTAAGACATTATTAGATGCTATTAAAATGCTTGATGTATGAGGTGAGCTGAATGGTAGTTAGTTTTGTTGTTGTTGTTTTTTAACCTAAAATGGTAATCGCTAGCCCACTAATGCTAACCATTTGGTAAAGGAAAATTAATTTTTTTTGTCTCAAATTCTGTACAGAGTTTCTGTTTCCATCCCACCGCCCCATGCACTCAGTACCAACATATGCAGCTTAAGGATAGAAGTCCAGAATAAAATGCATGTTACTAGTATTTATAAAAAAAAATAATAATAAATAAAAACTTTTTTTAAAAGAAAGGGTGGGGGGGATTAGTCGAGTAGTCAAGAAAATACATATAGGTTAATCGATTCTAAAAAAAGATTTGACAGTGACAGCCCTAATTAATCCAACCATAAAAAAACAACAAATTTCACACATCTCCAAAAGTGTGAAAATATTCATACTGAAACACTCTGTCCTTCTGAGTGACACCCCCAGCAATGAACAAGTGATACTCACTCGCTTGGCTCCCCTTTCAGCCCCTCCTATGGTCTGAACATGAGCATCTTTGAGCAACATTTCTCAACTGGGTGGATTATTACTATTGTACTAGGTGGCGATTATCATGAATAACTGGCGAGTCACATTATTCATGACACTTTCAGTCATGGAAAAAAAAACTGTGAGACCACCCTTGCTTCTTCATTTGTTCAATTTTAATGCCTGGTAAAACTAAAGGAGCATTTGCTTGAACAAATATTCAATAATTTTATGTACCGCTTATCCTCAACTAGGGCCGCGGACATGCTGGAGCCTATCCCAGCTGACTCTGGGCGAGAGGCGGGGTACACCATGAACTGGTCGCCAGCCAATCGCAGGGGACATATAAACAACCATTCGCACCTACGGGCAAATTAGAGTCTTCAATTAACCTACCATGCAATGTTTTGGGAATGTGGGAGGAAACCAGAGTACCCGGAGAAAACCCACACAGGCACGGGGAGAAAATACAAACTCCACACAAGCGAGGCCGGATTTGAACCCGGCTCTTCAGAACTGAGGCAGACGTGCTAACCAGTAGTTCACCGTGCCGCCTGGACAAATATAATGATAACAAAAAAAAAAATAACTCATAAGAGTTTCATTTAAGAGCGGCTATCAATAAATTTTCCATGGTGTTCTTGATAATAACCAAAATCATATAAGAATACAATTAAGCTTAAGCATGTCAAATGGGACAAAGTATTATGGAAGCAGCAGCATTTATGTTGTGTTCATTGTATTCTTCAGGTAATATACCTTAAGAGGTACTAGGCATTGAAATGAACAAGAAATTGAAGAAACAATAGTGATCAAATAATTTTTTCCATGACTGTACATTGCGTGACAAGAATGTTCCGTGGAACTTTTTTGACTGGATTGCTTCTAGTCGTCATGTATTTTTCTATTGTGTAAGGTGGCGGTTATCAGGAATAACTGGCAGAGGAGAAATCGCTTTAATTAAATGACAAGAAATTGTGCATGTGTTTGTGGATTATCTCTACTTGTGCTGTTTATTTTGTATGATGCAAGGTGGCCATTTATGACACCAATAAAGATACAAACTGATTTTGGGAGATGTTAAGCCCAAAAGGTGTAGTAAAAATAATGATGCTGCAAGGCCTGAGTTTGCATGCCTGACCTTGTCAAAGTGGTTGAAGGAGGCACGGTACTCGTACAGCTCCTCCTGGCTGATGCCCTTGGCATCGCGTGTCAGGATCTGGTTCTCAATCTCGTTGATGGTCCTGGCGATTGTGGTGAGCAGCTGCTCCCAGCCCACGCGGATGTGCTGCAGGGGGAAATGCATGTTAATAAACGTCTTACAGAATAACTGACCCACATGAGGTTGTGTTACTACCTCCATGGAGTAGGGCGTGTACGTGTTGTCAAAGATGAGGGCCTCCTGGATGAGCTTATGAACGCCCTCCAACTGGTCAATGTTGGGCTTGTAGTCCACAATGCTGCGCTCATACTCCTTCAGGTTGGTCAGCTGGTCCTCCAGAGTGCCTATCATCTCAATGGATATCGTGCCAATTTCCTGTCCACGCAACATTTCCATTGATTACTAGGCTTTACACGATCAGGATTTTTGAGGCCGATCACAGTTTAAAAAACCGAGAACCGATTACCGATCCAATCACAAGATTGAGCAAGGTGTCTATTTAAATGACTTTTTCATTTACTATACATACTTGTGTACTGTATATTGAGTATCTTCAAAAGTATTCTCTCGTCCATTGATTCCCAACCAGTGTGCCGTCGCACATTAGTGTGCCATGAGCGATCTTCAGGTGTGCCGTGGGAAATTATTAAATTTTACTTAACTGCTCAAAAACATTATTCATTTACAAGAAATAAGATATCTTTGTTCCTCTATTTATGCCAGTGAGGCATAGTGACAGACAGACAAATGAATGGTCTTCTATTAGATGGCAGGAAGTACATACAGTAATTATGGTGTATCTACTTTTTGTGACATTTTTGTTTGTTGGTGTGCCGTGAGATATGTGACTTCGCTCCATAAAGGTCGGAAATCAATGTTCTAGTCAGGTCATGTATTCTTATCAGTCAGGCCAAACCAACTTCACAACATGACAGAAATAGTGAGTGCTAACTTACTGTAATTGAATTACTTTATTGTTTACTTACTACTTCACACACCGAAACTTTAGAACATGATTCGACATAACGCCGGCATGTTTACGTGCAACCTTTAGTGCTAGCACTTGCTTGCTAGACGACATAACGTTTTGTTGCCTGCTTGCGAGCCGTATCTTATTAAAAGTACATGAACATACCTCAAGCAATCCTTAAATGAACATAATCTCCCAAGCACCGGTGACCACACCACACGTTTTTCCCCATTTTGTTCTTGTAATACGCGCGTAGCGATGTTGTCACCATGGTAACGAATGAATCCGGTCACGTTTGAGTTGACAAGATAAAGCCCCGTGATCAAAAAAGATGGGATGCGAAGATTTTACTGCAGTAGTCTGACATAGTGCAATCGTGAAAGACCAAATTTGTCTTATAGTCTGATTCAGGCAATACGTGTTGTCTGTCTCAGACGTGTTGTCTGTCCCACACTGCAGACATGTTTAAAAAAAACACACAAAAAAAAAACTATTGGCTGTCAGATATTTACAGCACTACGTCAAAAGACACACACGGCTAAAAATAATCTAGCTATTGGATTCAAATATACAGCACACAATGGCGACATTGAATAAATGTCTTTGGCGGTGGCGATCAAGGATGTCATTGATCGGATCGGCGAATTATGACATTAAAGCCGATCAGCATAAAAGGCTAATTATCGGCAGATACCGATCCAGCCGATCAGATCGGTGTAAAGTCTATTGATTACACTGGGAAATGGTATCTGGCAATCATTAGAGCTTATGAGCTACTACATAACAGTACCTCCATTTTGTTTTGTATCCAGGGTCCCACCACGTTGGCTTGCTCGGCAAAGTTGCGTCTCAGTTTGTCATTGGACTGCTGCTTGCGAAGCTCCTCCTGCAGAGCCCGATCACGCTGAGGTACCAGCTTCTGTGCCTGCAAACACACACATCTTAATTAACCCTTGTGCATTACTTCTTTATAGTCATCATCTTGACATGGTATTAATGATGACAAAATACCTCTATTTACATGTCTACACCAGGTTTACAGCCGGTAGCAATGCCTATTTACAGCCCATATAAAGTAAATGGGTATCAAAACGTTTACTACTCTTCTATACAAGCAGGGTTTGCGCTGCCCATTCGCCACCTCACCAAAGGCTAATTTAAACAGGATGTGGTGAAGCAAATATTGCCCACGTTCGCCTCGCTGGCGATAAAAGTTAAAGTGAGCACCCTCATTCTGCTGTGCGTGAACAGTGTTAGTGGTTTAGTTCCCCCGCTTTGTAAAATGCTTCAACCAGCCGCCTAGCCGTTGTTGGCTAAGCAGTCAGGCTTACGGGGTTTCCCAGATGCGGGGAGTGTCGCATCGGGGAAGAAAAGATCCAATGCCGCTTGGCGCCGAATTGAAGCATGCATATTTATTACCACGACGTACGTTTGAAGTGACGATGGTCAATGTGTCCTACAATTCACATTAGTTGTCACACCTAGCTAGTTGCCTTCATCATCAATGCACGAGCCGCTAATCCACTTTGGTTGTCATGCCGGGTGGTGGTGGGGCTGGCTCAAACCAGGGCGTAGCTAGCTACTCATTTGGGGGCATAAGGCAAACATAGCCACAGCCTCCTCCCACTCACCCCTTATGTAATTTAGACCACTTTGTCCTGGTTTGGAAATCTGTTACAATTATCTGAAAACTAAAGTTAATCTACTAATATTTACCACCAAAGATTTAGAATATTGCCTATCTTTAACTAAAAAGTTTTAATTCGAGAAAATTCGATATAAAGGCCTTAAGAGCCTCCTTGAGGATTATCATATAACAAGTGAATCATCTCAACACTTTTACTTTAATTGATAACATTAATTAACATTTAATATGGTTTACCATTTGAACTGCTTTTATACACATCTCTGTGATGAAAAGTGTCACTCTCCACTTTATCTCTATACTTGGGTGACACTTACCGCAGTGCTACTGCTATTGACAAGAGCATCATTATACCGTATTACATTTGTTCAAGACAGGAAGTTAAATCAGTAAGTCAATATTCTACTGTAATGGAAGGTTTTTCTTTTTACATTTCAATAGTAAAATAAAGATTTGTTTTTCATATCAATTCATCATAACATTTAGTGCTGGCCTATAGGAAAGAGTCGTTTATTTGTTGGCTCTAGTGTTGTGTTGGTCATATTATAGAATAATTCATTTCTTGTGTTTAGTGAATAATGCTGAAGCTAAACTTCCTCCCGAAAAATGTAATGGTAAATCGCAATTACAATATTTGTTTAAAAGAAACAAACAAACAAAAAAAGCTACTCCTGATTGATGACTAGGTAGTTTTAATTGGGCCCATATCGTTAAAGCTTATTGGCTTAGTTCCCAGTGACGAGGACTGGCGAAGTCTGTCTAAAGGTTTAGCCACATAAACACATGTGCTGTTGTGGCTAACTACACACAAGTGAGGCTCGGATATTTATATACTGTTTAGCCACATTGGCTAAGCAGTTTCATGACCCAGTGTCAACCCTGACAAGTCTATACCTGTTCCCAGCAGTTTATTCATGGTATCAACATGTCGACACCTAGATTGGGAATCAACTAAACATCGAATCGGAAGATGCTTTACACATTCAAATAGCCATAAACCAGGTGTAGCAAAATAAAATAAGTCCTTTCTACTTATTCTTGTTGAGGAAATGAAAATAAGTGCTCTCAAGTTACCAAATTGTTATTGATGCAATAACTTAACCAGGCTGGGGTACCTCACTCTTTTCAACCAGTCAGTTTATCATGGCTGTTCCTACTCTACTACACATCGCAGACACATGAGACACACTCTACCTGATCCCATTTGCTGTCGATGCTCTGTGGCGTGATGGTGGTGTACTGGTTGGTTCCGCTCAGCTTAATGCCATTGTGCTGGGCGATCTTCTGCACCTCGCTGTGGATGGCCTGGATGGCCTCACGCTCCTTGTTGGCCTCAGGCAGGGTGGACTTGAACTGCTCGTGGGCACGCATCAGACTCTGAGGGAACAAAAGGTCCATTATTTTATCATCCGGTGGATGGTTTGCCCTCTTGGTCAAGTTCCTGACACGTACCTCGATCTCCTCTATGTTGTGGACAATGAACATGTCCTGCAGGTCCTCCATGGCCCCCTCCATCCAGTTGTTGAAGGGCGCTGCCCGCTTGGCGTACTCCAGGTAGAGCTCATCGATGGACTCCAGCAGTTTCTCAGTTTTCTGAAAAGAGCAGAGAACACGTGTGAGTCCAAGAGGGTCTTGGAGTAGATTCTATTGACCACGTTGTAGGTCTCAAACCTGAAGTGAGTCCCTGCGCTTCTGGGTGAGTTCTCCAAGGCTGTCCCACTGCTCGCAGATCTTTTGGCAGCGAGCGTTGACGTTGGGTGCGTCGTAGTAGTCCAGCTCACTGCAAGACAACACGGGATGCTTTTAATGTGCCCCCCCCAAAAAAAAAAAAAAAAAAAAAAAAAAAGAAGTATGTATGATAGGAGATAGTAGGTCTGGTCAATATGGCTTTAAGATAAAATTTCAGATTTGTTTTCCTCCCCAAAAATTTTTGAAAAAAATACTTTATTTTGTACAATCTTTATGCTTATAGCTTACAGCTAACGAAAACCACAAATTCACAAACTTTAAAGAATATGGCAAAAGAAACTACCAAAATTATTTTTATTATTTCTAATATAGAAATTAGGTACTAATTCACCTTCTATAAAGTATTTTCCTACAGTATGTGTTTAATAAATCTGAATAATCTAAGAGTTGCACTTTTTAAATTGAATTACCTAAATAAATTAACTTTTCTACCACATTCGAATTTGTTGTATTGTATTATATTGTAATAAATCATAAGGCTCTGCAAATACCTTCCTCTTCTTCCATTACTTGGCTGTCTTCAAAGGAGTTTCACTTAATTTTATAATAGATTACATTATAATTAAGACATTTACAGTAAGGATCTGACACTATTGTAAATATTGTGGTATCTCGGTTTCAAAATTCTTACAATTATGCTGTGGCATGTGTCTGTATCAAACGAGAACTCTGAGAACTCCCGCTGGTGTAGTCCCCCCCCCCCCTCCCTTGTGCCATTGAGTGGGCCAGTCTGAGAAACAAACCACAATTCCCATGATCCCCTGCATAGTGCAGGAAAAGATGGCAGGAAGCACAGATGGTGAGCAGAACGGCCAAAGTGAAAGAGAGCATCGAGCAGGCACAGAGTGTCTCATTCACGAGCTACGTAACCATTACCGGACACATGGTGACTGGTGAGTGGGAGAAGAGAACTTTTGGGCTTTATTAGAATCACACACTGGGCATAACATTGGAGGTGCTAACATTGTCCATTTCAGAGTGGGGGATCAACACGACAAATGGCATTGCTGTTATCACAGACAACGCATGAAACATGGCGGTGAGAGAGGCCGGGCTCTCCCCGCATGTTAACTGTTTTGCCTACACGTTGAATCTGGCTTCTAAGGTAGATTTGAAAGTAAAAGGTGTCAGCATTGCTGCGATATCACACCGCAGCTCAACTGCTGCAGCGGTGCTGACTCTTTAGTAACATATGCTAAACCTGCCCATGCAGGCATGCACAAACCGATAATGGACGTTAACATGATGGAAGGTCTCGGTGACTAAGTGATGCATTGTGTGAGTGAAGCAGCGAGCTGACAATCAGGATGTTGTATTATTTATATTTGTTAGTGTTCAAGATTTAAAATGTGACCCCCTAATCTGTCCGATTGCACATGTACAATTTTTGCTGTTAAAATTTAAGACACTTGACCGAAAATTATTGCTTTTATTCTTGTTGAAAGACACATTTACATTGTCAGTTAAAAGTTGAAAGACAAACTGCACATTATTGTTTCCCAGTTGTTACACTGGATGTTCACACTGTCAGTTTAAAAATATATGTTTTTGTATGTGTGACCTTCCAGCACAAAACAGACCAGTACATCATTGGAAAGCATTTTTAATGCCCTATCAGAAAAGGTAAACAGCTCAAAACACAGCCATGCGACTTCAGATCAGTTTCGTGCTGGAGGGTCACATATTTGCTTGTGACTTGAAACACTCGGTGTTCCGACGCAGTTTTTTGCACTTCAAAATACCTATTGGTAGTAATAATAGGATTACAACATTTGAGCATTATTTATTTTGTGTTAAATTACAGTGTGTTTATCCTTAACGCTCCGAGCACTTTAATACGGTGACGATACCGTACCTTGAGATTTTGATATCGATGGATCCCTAATTTATCCTGAATCTTTTTTTTTTTTTTTGCAAGTGTATTGAAAGGGCTTCTTGACTAAATTGACCATTCAATGGTTCTTCACATACTTGAGTTCCTGCGCGATGGCAGCGATCTGCTCCACTCGGTCCTGATGGGCAGCCAGGTCACTGTCGAAGGCCTCGTGTTTCCGGAGCAGCGCCTTCACCTCTGACAGCGAGGCCGTCTCGTAGTCTCTCTGAGTCAGCATGGCCTCCTTGCCTGTATATCACACACAACGGAACAGGACTCAAGACCTTAAACTAGACATGCATAGTTGGGGACTAGCACATCCTTCGATAGTTTTTTAGTACTGTATATTGTTGGTCCCATACTCAAAACTATCAACTGTTTCACACAACAAAAAATTGGCATACATGTCTGGCATTAGTAAAGCCACATAAAAGATGCCATGCCTGAAAAGAGACAGGAAGTCAGCTATTTTGGTACAACCTGGCCATATTAGATATTTCAGCCATTTCGAGGGGTCCTTTAAAAAGAAACTAATTTATAGATTTTGTTCAGTTGCTATCAAAATTAAACCAAGTGTACTAGAAAGATGAGGGACAATTAATAGAGAGACAGTTTTTGTCATTATGTGTTGGGGGAGCATGGTATTGAAGCTTGATGACATGAACCAACTTCTTAATTTTTTGTAAATTCAGGCCCTGAAGCTAGTTTGACTTCATACAATTTGGTATAGATTTCTATCATGAGTAGACAAGAAAATAAGTAAAAAAGACAGGAAGCCTGCCATTTTGGTTTGAAGTAGGGCTAGGCGATTATGGGAAAAATAATAATCATGATTATTTTGATTATTGAAATCATAATTAATAAAGACAATTACTCATTGATTTCAAAGTTTAGTATTTATTTAACTACCAAAACTCAACTTTAAATATAGCTTAAAAGAATAACCAGAAAATAAATTAGTAACAAGTAAAATAATAATACATTAAAAAAGTAGAAATAAAAATCAATAAATAAAAACAAATACAGCCATAGCTAAAAACATTGGCAGGCCTGGGGTGACTGTATTGTCTATTATATATTTGTCTAAAAAAAAAAAAAATAATAATAATAATAATCAATATTTTAGGATTTCGATTTATTTTCATCCTAATTGACCTAAAAGTCTGATTTCATGTCAGACAGTGAGGGGGGAAAAAGGATTTGTCTTTATACCAAGCAATGACTATCTGCTGTTCCAGCTGTCCACGCCTTGGCCTCTTAAGGACAATGTGGTGCGATGCTAGCATGGAGCCACATAAAGAAAGTCGCAATAAAACTATTAAACTCGTTTTTCACAGATTAGGAAGAATATATGGTCTCAACATCAGCGATTATAGAGCTGTCTGTTGCTTTAGCATACACTCGACAAAGTTTTGCTGTGGACATGCCTTATGGGGTAGGGGTGGTGGGATAAATTGGGTGGGTGGTGGGATAAATTGGATTTACCATCAGTCCAGGATTCATGGATGGAGGCCTTCTGGCGGAACTTCTCAGCCAAGTGATCCAATCTCTCAAGACGTCGGATCTCATTGAGGAGCCATTCCTCGTAGCCCTTCTCCGCACCCTCTAAAGTGTGCCACGCTCTGTTGATATCCTGACCAGCACATATGTGGGATTGAGATCAACAAACATTGTCTGTACAGTACATGAAGGTTTTGTGATTTGTATGTGTGTACATACAGCCACCATGTGTCCCTCTGACGGCATGAAGGCAGGTCTGCCACCCAGTCTCAGTTTGGTCTGCAGCGTGTTGAAATTGATCTCCAGCTGACACTTCTCTTGGACCTGCAGGACCAACATTGGCACTTCTTAGAGGGAACACAACCCATTTAAAAGAGTTATGCGGGAGCACTAAATATTAAAGACATATATTAGCCTAAATCCTGTCAAAAGCACAGTGAAGAACTAAAAAAGCCTCAAAGCATGAAACTGTGAAGCTGGCCATTATGTAACATCAGCAGGCTGTGCTGCCAAATTGCAAGGATTAAAAACTGCAATAAAATGTGATTAAAGTCACCTTAGTCTTATTTGTTTAAAGGACACACGAAATTTTTCCACAAACTGTAACAGTTCTTAAGTCTAACATGCTTCAGACAAACTACACTTCTTAGCTGGTTATAAATGCAAATGATCAACTACTCACGTCGCCTCCTCTACTGAGAGGAGTGGCAGCACGAGTATGGCTTTCCGCCACTGTGACGACTACTAAGCGAGAATCCTGGGAGACACACTGTTGCCGCAGAAAATTGAGCGGTACATCCGTACAGTATACTGTATATTTGAACCAGCGTTAGACTGTTAATTCAAGGATTCGAGAAATTTGTCATACAAACACACACTTACACATGATATGGCACGAAATACGATTCCCGAGGTCCCAGACTAGCCCAATAAGTCAAGAGACTTGCAAAATATAGATACAAAATAATAGCTGACGAACAAAATAAAAATACTTATCTACAGATGTGTGTGGGGGGGGGGCAAAGATGTGAATGCAAATACAATAGGCGTGAATGATTTTTTATTTACATGGTTGAATGAACTTGAAAAAGAATGAAGTGTTTATTGTGCAATAATCTCTGCATGTAACAAAACTGCAGCTCTGCTTTAGCTGGATACAAAAACACTGATAATTAGGAACATTTGCAGTGTCTAGATGATTCTGTGCTGGTTGTTGTGTTGAGTGATTTAAATAATAAAAACAATTTGGTTTTTTTAAAAAGACCTTTGGTGGCTTGTGGACACGGCGGTAGTCCCTGAAGTCCTCCAGCTTCTGCTGCATCTCAGTCATGGTCTTCTCGGGATTTCTGTTCTCCAGCCATGGAATGGTGCGACGGATCCACTCCAGGAGCTGTGCGTGGGGAGGACGCATTCATCAACAGGAAAGCACGGGCGGGTAGTGTCTGGTTTGTACTCACGTCACTGGCCAGTTTCTCGTACTCCTGCATCAGGTGCTCGTTCTCCTGGTTGACCGCCAGTACTTTGCAGATGCGATTGGCGGCGGTCTCAGCCTATCGAGAGCACACACACATTGATGAGAGGCGCTCACACTGATGGGAGCAAAATCGGCGGAGCTAAATGCAGTATCTAGTCATTCTTAATTATATTGTTAGAGCAGGGGTCGTTGACAAAGGCTGGCTTCTATGGCCAACTGAACATTTTTCTTTATGATCATCAAGAGTCCTGTAATATTTGTTGCATTATTTTAGCTGATTTCGTCACAATAATTGGTTAAAGTTTTTTTTTTTTTTATTCATGCTTACTTTTTTATTCAATGATGTAATGAAATAATGGGTCCAATTATTTACTCTAAATACAATTTTGTACATACATTTGACATTTATTTTATAACAGAACATTTTAATTATTGTATTAACAAAAAAGTTACAATTTTAAAAACTACTTTAGTATTTAATGAAATTTTAATTCCCCTAAATAAACAATAATATTGTAACGTACACATCCACAGTAGCATTTATTTGTGTTAGTATCGAATAGAATTGCAATTATAACTACCCAAAAATATTTGTAAACAATTTTGAAAAAAAAAAAAAAAACAAGAAATGTTTGTGTATAATTTAACAAATATATTCACAATTTTTATTATTATTACAATACATGCTAAATGTTTACGTAATTTTTATTTTATTTTTTGTTTATTACAATTAAGTTAACATTAAATACAATACATTTTAAATGTATATTGTATACATTACTGTTTTTAATTAGTATTTTTATGAAATAGTGATATTAAATCAAATGTTGAATGTGTATGTATTTTTCCATTTACTAGTTTTTTAAAAAATATAACACATTTCAAAATAGACAATACAATTTAAAAATAATGAATTATTTTATAAATACAATAAGCTACTTTAAAACACTTTACACCTTTTACCTCATCTACAAATGCAAAGGCCCATCTGTCTGTTTTAAAAACCAAATGTGTTCAAAAGTGTGTTAGAGTCTACTCTTCAGGTTCAAGTCATCGGCATGAACACACACGAGCAGTGACAGGGAGCTTAATCTCATTTCAAAAAAAGGGGGGAAAAGTGCAAAACAAACAAACAAACAAAATCCAGCAGCCTCGCTTGGATGGTTACAACATGCAGGAAGCTGCTGGCGGTTAGTTTCATGTGCCTCAATCACACACACGGTGTTTAAAAAAAATAACGCCATGCGTCTCAAGTGGGTCCATACATCGAGTACATCAGGTTCAAGTGGCGCTGAAGTCCAGTGGGTCCTACGACATTAACTACTGGACTGCAGGAATACAAAAACAACACATTTGAGACAAGTAAATTCAATACCAAACGAGAATAAATTGATTTTTAAGCATTTTTGGGGTTTAAGTAATAAAACTATTTTGATTTTAAAGAACTGGCAATACACACAAAAAAAGGGGAAATGGGGCAATTAACAGCAACTGAAGGAAAGTGGAAAGATGTTGACATGTGTTTCTCAAAGAAATCAACAATGCCATTCCCAAAGTCACACACTAAACAAATAATCTACAGATACATTTGCTTTATTTATGACTTAACTAAGAAACTAGCACACAAGATTGTATGTACAGTACTTGGGGTGCAATGGTACATATATATCCAGATTTTTCAGCACAGTTCAGCGGTGTGCCAAATTCCCACATGGAACATCATAGGTAACGGTCAGGAAGTGTAACTGGTTCCGTACAAAATAAAATAAAAAAATACTGTGCGGCTCAGCCTTTGGCTGGCGGATGTCATGGCTAACAATGCCTTAAACGCTTTTCAGATGGAACCAAAGTAACAAAGTTTTGATAGCATCATAATGTTTAAACTTTGACCGTTCATCTTCTAGAAAGAACAAACTATACTTTTCTAAAAATAAAATCTTAAATACATTATCAAGGAGATTGTTTTTTTAATATCATAATACTGTTGCACTTGTCTCATCCTTCATTTGCTAAAAGGAAACGATTGACGTTGCACTTTTCTTAAAATGAGAAGATTTAAGCTGTTACATATAATGCTTTTTATAGCCTCATAGTTCAGACTGTTCAAAATGTTACTGTTGAACTCGTCTACAGCATTTGTTTCGTAAAAATAAGATACACCATTGATAAGGTATTTTCATAAGAGGATTGAAGCTGTTACATATGTATCATTAAGTCGATTATCATTGTTTTTATTGCATTTAAAAATCACACTATTCACACTGTTACACTTGCCTACATCATTACCTAAAAAATAAACTATTGATGGCGTGCTTTCCTAAAAATAATTACAAAATTATGTTATATAGTTATACTATTAAATAGTTAATGTTTGAATTTGACTTCATTATTTTGTTTATTGGAGATTTTAATGCTAGCAGTTTTAATGTCATTCTAAACGTCATTAAATGTTTCCTTTTACAAAAAATAAAATGTTAGCTTTTTTTTTTTTTTTTTAATTGTTGCCTTACTGTACCCAACACGAATCCCAACCATGACTTCAAAACCAAAGTACATGAAAAACTCAGATTTTTGGCATACCGTTACACCCTTAGTATGTACGGGACTTAAGGGACAACTGTTCTTTTTGGCTTAAAAAAATTGCTACAATGAACGACAATCACTACATTGTTCAAAGTACACCAATCTCAATGCTGTAACGTGACTTTAGGAAGGAGAGTGTGGACCGACAAGTTCTGTGAGAGTAACTGTGTCAGCATTTAAAAGCATAGAAAGCGTGTTCTGAGAGTTCCCATCGAGACACCGAAACTTAACTTTTCTGTTTTAGCCCAAATTAAAAGGTAATATTTATGTACATCGCTTCCTTTTTGCCAATTACTATAAGGGGATAGGAAGCAAGCCCTGCCGCGACTAGCAAAACTCTGCAAATAATTGACACCCCTCAAAAAGGAATTTGTAATTCGGATTGATGCTACAAGATGGCGGCAAAGCACTTAAAATGAAGCGGATCAAATAGGATCACCACCATGCATTTAGCATGTACACAATCATGAACCCATGTTACATAAATAACTACTCAATAGTTAAATGATTCAACACAAAACAAACCAACTTCAAATGAGGCTCATCAATAGCATTATCTAGCATACCAGCCTAAATAAATTGCTAGCACAAACGGACATGACATCATACACGTAGGCTATAAATGAGCAGGATTTTTGGGGTCGGTCACCGATTAGAGTTTAAATCAACCCATCACTGATCCAATCACAAGTTTGAGCAGTATTATCTATCTGCCACGTATTCATGTCGCTGAGGCAGCCTGCTACAGCGCGCTGGCAGATCTCGCCTTCTATTCACATCTACAGTCATAGAACCTGTGTTTCATTCGCCTAATGTTAAAGTTTGCACCTATAAACAAGTAGTTTACTGACATTGACGTTAATATTAGCAGTTAACTAGGCAAATAACTTACCGAGATGACTATACCTCTTTGTCAGAAATTGAATCGGCCACAACGATTAGCCATGATACCGTTAGCTGTAGATTTTCCGGTTACATCACTGATTACCTGATTTCTCCAGTCATGACGCCGAGAATGGTAACATGGAAAAGAATGTAGCTAATCAAAGAAGATCTCAAGATTGATGAACACGGAAGCGACCGTAAATGAAAACAAAAATGTCTTACCTCACATAATTTTATGTATAAACGTGGGTAAAATATAAAAATATTATCCAAAGCAAGTCTTTTTTTTTTTTTTTTTTTTTTTTTTCTTTTCAAGAACGTCGGCATTTTACAAGGCTCTCGGCTCCGGCAACCTTCAGGAACACTCGGGGAAACATCGGCGCATATCCGGAAGTGTTTCTTCTTTGGTTTTGTGAGATTATGTGTGATCACACAAGACTTCGAGATCAGCGGTGCAATAGAATCTTTATGTGTCTGGTCTGCTGTGTTGAGACGCGCACACCACACACGACCAAAACTATTGAATGCCTGACTTTTTTTTTTTTTATCTTTATGTGTGGGGTCTGTTGCTGATAAAAAAATATTTTAAGAGTTGAAAAATCTTTGTGAATTTACCAGGCCTTAGAAGACGGAAAACCCTGATCAATGAATTAAACCTAACAACAACACCAAGGTTCCATTAGCTTTGGATTGAGCACAAAAACTATGAATGGACAACCTATTCAGCGAATAATGAGTATAGGTTCCCAACCAAAATTTGTTAATGTACAAATTTGCGAATACCTCACCGCGAATATGCAGGAGTTCACTGTACATGCAAACTGTAAATGATGGGAACTCTCTGTTTTGAGGCGTGTTGGATTCATGTACCTTCTGTGCACCAGAGAAGGCGTGATAGAAGCAGGACACATAGGTCATAATGGCCTTTTCGTCAGGCCGCAGCGTGCCCACGATGTCTGCTCAGCAGCCGAAGCGAAGGATGAAACAAAAAGAGAGAGAAGAAGGGAAAAAAGTGAAGCCGAAGCAACCCAAAAGCAACTTTGGAGAGGACGGGAGGTATGTCTGCACATCCAACCTGAAAGTGAAGCCAACCCACCAATGGAGCAACACAGCTCACGTTTGGACACAAATGCAACAATCCATATATTTACTCATTAAACACACTGGTGAAAGTGTCGCACCATACAAGTTCTTACAAAATAAATATTAGTAAAAAAAAAAAAAATTCACATACATTCAACATTACCATAATTAAAACTTTAATTTAATATTTTTAATTTATGCAACTATAGTAATAGACAAAAAATAACAACAACAAAATTAACATTACATTACATTTACAGTTAAGTGATCTCATTTGATGTGCCTCTTGCATCTGAGACGCGCAAAAATTCGCAGGGCCGCATGATGCATATTAAATCTGTGAATTCTAGTTTAAGACCTGCCCTACGTATGTGTCTGTGTGTTGGTGAAGAACTTCCACACACAGCGACTCAAAAGTATGAATGTCTAGTGGTAGCAAATCAGAGGCAGGTAAGGCACGTTGTCGTTCTATACTGTAAATACGATGGACAGGGAAGTTTTTTCTGGACTCGATAAATTTTCATTGTTGTGCTAACACCCGCCACGCCACTCACAAAGCAGCAAGCCGGTGGCAGAACGGTGTTTGATCCGTAGATTCACACAACTCGGTCGGACAAAGGGAAAGTTAACCGTTTATTACGTTTGCTAGCCTGCGAGCTAAGCAGCTAGCGAGCTAAGGGCTGGAGCTTAAAACCTCACTCGACCGCAGCGACATCGTTAAAACGTCAGCGCTCTGAGTTGTGTGCGTGTTCCTCATAAAACACACACATGCGCGCGCGTGCTCCTCATAAAACACACACACGCACGCGTGCACACACACACATGGGAAAGTTAACGGTTTATAAACCATAACCGCAGCGGCACACATCACTATTAAGGAAGTAGTTGACTTTAGCGCTCATTTTAGCATCATTTGATTGACAGGTAAAGGTCCAACCATCACAGTCCAGCAGCTTGATGGCGGGCCTTATTTTACATTTGATTTATCCTTTATTTGACCAGGTAAAAGATTATTGAAAGATAAAATCTCTTTTTCATAAGTCAAGAGGCGGCATAAATTATACAGTACATAACACGACAACATTAATAGAATATATATAAATAAAGGGCGGCGCGGTAGCCGACGGGTTAGAGCGTCTACCTCACAGTTTTGAGGATCGGTGTTCAATCCCCGGCCCCGCCTGTGTGGAGTTTGCATGTTCTCCCCGTGCCTGCGTGGGTTTTCTCCGGACACTCCGGTTTCCTCCCACATCCCAAAAACATGCATGGGAGGTTGATTGAAGACTCTAAATTGCGCGTAGGTGTGAATTTGAGTGCGAATGGTTGTTTGTTTATATGTGCCCTGCGATTGGCTGGCAATGCCAATGTTCAATCTTCTTTATAATTGAAAGTTGATTGCTCTTAAAAAGGATGTACAATAGAACCTCAATAAAATGGACCGCGATATAACGGCTATCGGCTAAAACGGATCGTCAGGACAGAACAATTTGTCCGAAAATAGTTTCCATTTGTCTCTTGAAATCCTGGTGACAAAGTCTGTTAGTTCCAAAATTGGCCACTGTTGTTTACTGGTGCTGTGGCGCAAAGCAGGCAGAGAATGGGACTGACGTATTTCCGGGTCACAGATATACAATATGACTAGATCCAATTCCAAAAGATGTGCCGACGTGGCGGCTATGTTGAATGTGGGGTATTAACATGGCGGCCATGTGATGATGGTTATAGCTATTGTACACAGAGCGCACCGCAAAGAGCGAACGTGGCATCTCTGGAGTCTGGAACATGCTATTTTTGGTACAGTAACAGTTTTTTTGTCAAGCTGTTCACCTTTAGCAATCGATTTGGAATTCAGAATCATTCTAATTCCTCGCAACTCATGAAAGCAACTCGCCAATGACGAGTACTGTATGTCAGCAATGTCACCACAATGAAGCACAGCGGCGAAAACTTTCAAATATTTGTGCTTTTTAAAAAAATAAATAGTTATTTACAATAACTTTGTACTGTACTGAGTTTTAGGCCACGAAAAAAAAACTACAAAACAATTTTGTACTGTGCAGGAATACAGGTGCATATGGCCTAAAAAAAGTGCTTCAATGTAACAGACAATTGGCGTACATATACATTAACATTTTATTAATAAACATATTTACACAAATTTTGATAGTTTATATTTTATTTTATAATGTAAAATTATTTTTTTCCTTTGTTGAATAAAATAAATTGTAAATGTATACATTTTTAAACTATTTTTGTTAATTATAATTACACAAATTCAAATTGTACTAAATAAAATAAATATATGTCAAATGTGTAAAACTGTATATATAAATTTACTTATGTTATCATGTAATAATATAAACATGTTAAGAGTATGTAAAATGGTTCATTTTACTAATTTTGTTTTCTAATCAATACAAATTTTATTACCATTTCCCTTCAATTCCTCATGAATAGTAGTGGGAGATTTTTGACAAATTACGACAAACATGCGAGAATCCCCTGAGGCCACCACACACAAACGAAATATAAAAAAAGGCAGGGATAATTAAGGGAACAAAACGTGTCCATATGATTCCTGTAAAAGAGAAAGAAACATACAATCCAGTCAGGCATAATTAACTGCCGTAAAAATTAACAAAATTCACTAAAAGTCTAATTCACTATTATATCATTTTATATGGTATTTTATTAGGGCTCAATATGATTAAATAGGATTATCAGGCTCAGGTACCGCAATGGATCTTGTAACAAAGACTTCAAAGTCAAGATTAACGCTTAGCCTCCTCCAGTTTTTTTTTTTTTTTGCAGTTTAGAACCTTCTAAAACTTTTTATTATTGCACTTTCACCAGCTGAGTTCCACTGTGTTCCATTGTGTGTAGACTGTTGCGCGTTTGTGTCCCAACACATCTGTTGGCTGTGCAGGGCCAGAGCTGAGAGAGCTGTGAAAGAGAGCGAGGCCATGCCGGACGGAGGGTTGCGTTTGTTAGTAAAAAGGGACATGGGGTACCTTCTGAGCTCCAGAGAAGGCATGGTAGAAACTGGACACATAAGTCATTATGGCTTTCTCATCGGGACGAGCAGTGTTCACAATGTCTATTGAGGGGGAGGTTATGAAGACGTGATTAAACGTGGACACACACACACACACACACACACACACACAACATACACACGCGCGCGCACACAGGAAACCCAAGTGATGGACAACATAATGCACAGGGACAAAAACAGATAATCAGGATGGCAAATAGACACCAAAAAGCATGGCAGTGATGGCTGCTCCTGCTGGTGTCAAAGCTCATTTCTAGTTAAATTTGCCTGAAATCCCATTTTGAAACCCTAAACCCCACCTAAAATAATAATTTCAAACCCTAATGCTGGCTCTAAACTCAAACTCTTGATGGAAACCATAACCTTGGCTAGAAACCCTAATTTAAAGCCCCAACCAAAGCTTGAAACACCCCATTGAAATCCTAACTTGAAAACCTAACCCTGACTTTAAACCCGAACCCTTGTTTGAAAACACTAGGCTGCCTTTAAACCACAGTTTGAAATCCTAACACTAGATGGAAACCCAAATCTTGACAAGAAACCCTAACCCTTAATTCAAACCCTAACCCAAGTTTGAAAGGCTACGTTGAAACCCCAACCCAGGCTTGAAATCCTACTTTGAAAGCCTTCTTTGGAACCATTAACCTTTGCTTGAAAACCTAACCTTGGCTTGAAAACCATAATTGAAAACACTAACTGTAGCTTGAAACCCTAATTTGAAAGCCTAAACATAGCTCTGGTGTCAATGCATTCCTTAGTACTTTTCAATAACACACCACAACAAAGCAATACAAAGACAGTGGAAAATAAATGTATTGAACACAAGTCCGTAGAAGAATTAAAACACAAACAACAGAAGTTCAAAAACAGTTGGGCAAAAAAAAGTCCTACCTTCTGCATCCAACATTTTGGGGATGTCCAGGTACTTCTCGGCCACCTCAAAGGCATTGTTGAGATTGGTCACTGCGTCATCCTGCGCCACCAGTCATAGACAGAGTGTGCAAATAGCACAGTTAGCACAGAGCACTGCATTTGCAACTCTCCTGAATATCCTCCAGTACAATATCAACTACTAGTCAGTCGACAGTAGACATGTCTTTACTGTCCCTACTGGTAACATCCCAAGTCCATCAAAACCTAGTACTGTACAGTGAAACTAAAAATACAGGGGTTGAGACAAACGTCATTTATCCCTCACGGTATGTACTGATTATTTATGATTACAGTATATACCATTAAAGTTGTTCAACAAAAAATCTCCCTAATTTAAAACCTCAACCATGTCTTAAATCTGTCAAATGTTTTAGAAACCCAGGCTTGAAACACTAATTTAAAGCCCTAACATAGGTTTTAAACCATAACCCAGGCTTGAAGCCCTAGTTCCAATATGAACCCTTAACCCTGTCTTGAAACCTTAACCCCAAACAAAGTCTTAAGACCCTAATTTGAAATCCTCACCCTGATTTAAAAGCTCATGTTGAAATAATAACCTGACACCTTAATTTGAGCCCTAACTTAAAACCCACAGTCGTGACCGAAAGAACAAGATCCCCGATACAAGCGGCCGAAATGAGTTTCCTCTGCAGGGTGTCCGGGCTCTCCCTTAGCAATAGGGTGAGAAGCTCGGTCATCCGGAAGGATCTCAGAGTAGAGTCGCTGCTCCTCCACATCGAGAGGAGCCAGATGAGGTGGCTGGTGCATCTGATTCGGATGCCTCCCGGACACCTCCCCGGTGAGGTGTTCCGGGCACGTCCCACCGGGAGGAGACCCCGGGGACGACCCAGGACACGCTGGAGAGACTACGTCCGTCGGCTGGACTGGGAACGCCTCGGGATACCTCCGGAAGAGCTGGATGAAGTTGCCGGGGAGAGGGAAGTCTGGGCGTCCCTGCTAAAGCTACTGCCCCCCACGACCCGGCCTCAGATAAGCGGTAGAAAATGGATGGATGGATGGACTTACAACCCAAATTCCAATGAAGTTGGGACGTTGTGCTAAACAAATAAAAATAGAATACAATGATTTGCAAATCATGTTCAACCTATATTTAATTGAATACACTACAAATACAAGATATTTAATGTTAAAACTGATAAACTTTATTATTTTTAGCAAATAATCATGAACTTAGAATTTTATGGCTGCAACACATTCCAAAAAAGCTAGGACAGGTGGCAAAAAGGACTGAGAAAGTTGAGGAATGCTCATCAAACACCTGTTTGGAACATCCCACAGGTGAACAGGCAAATTGGGAACAGGTGGGTGCCATGACTTGGGTATAAAAGGAGGTTCACCTCTTTGTGAAAAAGTGCGTGAGAAAATAGTCGAACAGTTTAAGGACAATGTTCCTCAACATACAATTGCAAGGAATTTAGGGATTTCATCATCTACGGTCCATAATATCAACAAAAGGTTCAGAGAATCTGGAGAAATCACTGCATGTAATTGGCAAGCCCGAAAACCAACATTGAATGCCCGTGACCTTCGATCCCTCAGGCGGCACTGCATCAAAAACCGACATCAATGTGTAAAGGATATCACCACATGGGCTCAGGAACACTTCAGAAAACCAATGTCAGGAAATACAGTTCGGCGCTACATCCGTAAGTGCAACTTGAAACTCTACTATGCAAAGCAAAAGCCATTTATCAACAACACCAGAAACGCTGCCGGCTTCTCTGGGCCCAGGCTCACCTCAGATGGACTGATGCAAACTGGAAAAGTGTTCTGTGGTCCGACAAGTCCACATTTAAAATTGTAACTTGCACATCTGGCACCATTAATGTTGAAAGTTACATAAAGGTTTTGGAGAAACATATGCTGCCATCCGAGTAACATCTTTTTCATGGACGCCCCTGCTTATTTCAGTAAGACAATGCCAAACCACATTCTGCACGTGTTACAACAGTGTGGCTTCGTAGTAAAAGAGTGCAGGTACGAGACTGGCCTGCCTGCAGACCAGACCTGTCTCCCATTGTAAATGTGTGGCACATTATGAAGCGTAAAATACGACAACGGAGACCCTGGACTGTTGAACAGCTAAAGCTGTACATCAAGCAAGAATGGGAAAGAATTCAACCTACAAAGCTTCAATAATTAGTGTCCTCAGTTTCCAAACATTTATTGAATGTTGTTAAAAGAAAAGGTGATGTAACACAGTGGTAAACATAACTCTGCCCCAGGTTTTTTGGAACGTGTTGCAGCCATAAAATTCAAAGTTAATGATTATTTGCAAAAACAATAAAGTTTATCAGTTTGAACATTAAATATCTTGTTTTTGTAGTGTATTCAATTAAATATAGGTTGAATATGAGTTGCAAATCATTGTATTCTGTTTTTATTTATGTTTAACACAACATCCCAACTTCATTGGAATTGGGGTTGTACAACATTATACCTTGTTTGAAACCTTAACCCCAGGCTTGAAATTCTAAAATAGCAATTTGGACATATTCCTGTTCATTTTTGCATTCTTTTGGAAATTTTCACTGAGGAGGTACAGCACTTTGGTGCACTGTGCTTGCTTTAAGTGCTTAACAAATTAGCTGGGATTGGATTGATTGGACTCTTGTAGCAGTATATTATTTATAAATGAGTCTTGGCTGCAATGTGTCACAATGAGCATTTGTCACCTTTCTGAGCTTGTCGTAGTCAATGAGTTCCGGTCTATGTCTGTGGATCAGAGCGTTGAAAGCAAGGCCGTCCTTCCAGCTGCCAAATCACAAGCACACTTGTTACACATCAACTCCACAATGTGTGTCACTTAAACAGACTCAACATGATGGTAATTAAAATTAGAGCACCGATTCCCAACCACTCATGTGACATCATCGCAGGTCACGATCCAATGTCACTTAATGTTCTGTAAATTAGTTATTTACTAAAAATAATGTGTATTTGTTCATGTATCTATGCAAGTGGCGCATAGTGACCGGCAGGACAATCGAATGCTTTTCCACTAGACCCGTTTCTAATTTGGTCTGCCTTTATCACAGATTTTCACCTACTGAACCGTATCCCCCGTGAGAGGTTGGCGATAAACAGTAATTGTAACTGTAATAAATTCTCCACAAGGGGGAGCCCTTGATTTGAATGTCAGTGGTGTCGAGAAAAAGAAATTACACTACTTTCATACAAGCTTTGCTTGTGTTGCAGCAGCACAGCAAATCTATGTGCATGTGCGTGTGTTACCTAATGTGGAAGTTCTGCACGTTTACATTCTTATAGGGAGCGGTCTTCCTCTGGCACCACAAAAGAAGACCCTCCTTTGCTGATGTCTCTGTGATGATGGAGAAAAAAGCACAGGATGAAGAAGTCTCTCTCGGGACCAAATAGTTTAGAAATGTCCCATGAGATTGGACATGTTTTAACCAGCCAACAGAGAGAAGAAACCTGTGATTTTACATTGGAATTGTGCAGAATCTGAAATTTTGTCCTGGATCTTAATACCAGAGAAAGTATTTTTAATGAAATTAGTAAACAAAGAAATACACATATATAGTGAATAAAATGGCATCCATGTGAAAAAAATAAGAAAACCTTCAACAGAGATGTCCTGGATAGCAAAGCGGAGGATGATGGTCCAGATCATTCCCAGGGTCATCTTGGCATTTCCGTCCACGATTTCTGGAAGCAAAAAATAAATAAATAAATAAAGCCACACAAACAAGCACATTGATTCATTTGCATGAATATTTGTGTTCACAACATTCACTAGACTACTACTATTACTAGATTACACATTTGTAAATTTGTATGTATACACACACACAAATATATATATATATATATATATATATATATACACGTACATGTATATGTACATATACCTTACCCCTCTGCTTTGACTGTTGTCCGAGCTTTTTATATTTATATATATATATATATATATATATATATATATATATATATATATATATATAATATATTTATATTTATATTTTATATTTACTTTTTATAACATGACCAATAACATGATCATTTATATATATATGTATATATATATATATATATATATATATATATATACATATATATATACACATATATATACACATATATATACATATATATATACATACATATATATATACATATATGTGATTTTACATTGGAATTGTGCATATATATATACATATATATGTATATACATATATATATACATACATATATATATATATATATATATACGTACATGTATATGTACATATACCTTACCCCTCTGCTTTGACTGTTGTCCGAGCTTTTTATATATATATATATATATATATATATATATATATATATATAGCGAGTCCGAGCACGAATAACATGACCAATAACATGATCATTTATATATAAAAAAATACAATAAGTCTGCTCTAGTCAAATCTAATTATTATCAAATATATGTATCCAAGTTTAAATCTAATAATAGTAGTAAAATGTGAAAAAAAATTAAGTACAAAATCACTGGCAATAAATCATTAAGCGAGAATGCCTAAGCTACAATATTACGTAGATATGAAGAGAATGTAGAGAATGTCTGAAGGTGTGACACGTTTCTATTTCTTCACGTCATCCTTTGGAGTGTACGATGCACGCATGCAGTAAGGCATGTAGTCAGGTTGGAATTCCTCACACAGCTTAAATACACAAGTTGACACAGTTTGTACTTTGGCATTGACTCAAAGCCACTGTACAGCAGGCTGTCATGGTGAAGCAGCATGTGGCTCATCACCTAAGGTTCTTTTTTAATACTCAATTAAAGAATGATAAGTTTGTGTGTGTGCTTTCTATGCATGGGTACGTGTCTACTGACCTTCTGCTCCGATGGAGACCAATTTGACTCCCTTACTGGCAATGAAGTCCAGAGCTTTGTTGACATTGTTGATCTTGTGCACCCTCATCTTGCCTCGCTCAGGCTTGGGTAACCGCTCACCTAAGCATACGAAAGTCAAATATTATTTGTTTTATATATATTAGACTTTACAGCGATTTGATCGGGCTGATCGGTATCAGCCGATATTTAGCATTTTATGCTGATCGGCTTTGATGTCATAATTCGCCGATCCGTTCATTGACATCATTGATCGGCTCCGCAAAAGACAATTACGCCGCGTCGCCGTGTGCACAGTATATTTGAATCCAAAAGCTAGTTTATTTTTAGACTTGTCGCGTGTCTTTTGACGTAGTACTGTAAATATCTGACGGCCAAAGAAGTTATTTTAAAAAAAAAAACAAAAAAAAAAACAAACAAAAACAATCAAACAAATAAACAAAAACAAAAACCTCTGCGGTGTGGGACAGACAACACGTCGGAGACAGGCAACATGTAATGCCCGGATCAGACGACAAGACAAATTTGCTCTTTCACGATTGCACTGTCAGACTACTACAATAAAATCTTGTATTCTTCATCCCGTTTTTTACGATCATTGGGATTTATCTTGTCCACTCAAATGTGACTGGAATAGTACAAAGAGCAAAACAAATTGAATTCATTCGATCATCGCCATTTTCCGTCGTCAAGAATAACGAGAGAGGAAAAATAACCCGAGTCCGAGCACCAATATATACTACATACTTTATTGGCACAGCTATGCAATGGCAGCGGCCGGATGTATTTTGTTTATACCCAGAAACTGTCTGCCACTAGTGCCAGAACCCTGCACACTGTGTGACAGTTCAGTGTTCTTCAGCTGCGTCGCTCAGGGTGTCTTCGCCTTGCTGTACTCCACGAAAAATATTTTTTTTATTTACATCTTCTTTAGTGCTAACATTGTACACCGACACATGGGAATAACATTAATCAGGCGTTACCTGAGATGACCTCCAGAAGCAACATGAGTTTGAGTCCATCTCTGAAGTCCTCTTCTATATTTTCGATCTGTGTGCCGGCCTTGCGCAGGTGGGAGTTGCACCACGCCGTGAACGTCTATATGAGGAACACAAAAAAATGTGCACAACACATGGATGAATGGTTTGCAACTTTCATTGGCACAATTAAAAAATTATGAACATCAACAACGCTCCAGTTCGTGCGCACGCATGTATTCTTGGGAATATATTTTAGGAGTCCTGAACACTACGCCCTAAAAATATTTCGGTAGCACTTCCTGGAAAGGTAGAGAAAAACAAAAAACAGCAACACCATCAATTTTACCAATCAACATGAAACTGGGTGGACATGTCTATCACGACAGGATGCACAAAAACGTTTCAAGGACCGAGGCCCGAAATTGAAGCGAAAGGTGGGCATTTTGGTTTGAAAGAGCTGGTTAAGGAGAGCCATTTGGCCATTCACTCGAATGCCAAAAAATAAGCCCCCAAAAGCAGTGATTGATACGAAACTGGGTGGACATGTCTATTATAAACAGGACGTATGAAAAAGTCTCAAGGACCCATGCCCGAAATCGAAGCGGAAGGCAGACATTTTGGTTTGAAACAGCCATTTAAGGGTCTATTTGGCCATTCACCTGAATTCTAAAAATAAACTGTCTGACATCAGTTTCACCGAAAACGACCCTTGATTGGAAACAGGTATCCAAGACAGATGGCCATGCTTTTTTGCCAAAGCCTAACGTGGGTAAAACATGGCATGAAAGTTTGATAGTTCGGAGCATTTGCCATGAAAAGTGGGGTGTGACGACCTCAGGAAAGTTAAAGAAGATTATCCCCCGACACTAATTTCACAAAGCAACATGAAATTGGGTGGGTATGTGAATCAAAAAAGGTCGCATGAAAAACTCTAGACGACAGCCATTTTGGTTCGAAGCCTCGGCAAATTATACTGTACTGTAAATTGGTGAGCAATGATAAGTGCCTAAAAGTGGGGCAGACGTCTAATTTATACACTTTTTGTTTGCAATTATACTCATTTCTATTTTAATTAATCCGTGACATGATTTCAACAAATATCTAGTTTCATTTTTGAAAAAAGTATGAGTAATTCTAGTCAATACTCTAAATATTGACAGGATATTGAGGAATGGCATTGTGTTTGTGTGCGTGTTCATTTGTGGTTATTTGCCTTATCGATGGTTTGATGTAGCAAAGAAACAAACATAACAGGAGGGCTAAAAAGCTATTGAATGGACGGGAAGCGAGGTGACAGGAAGTTGATGTTGGAGCTGCAAAATGGTGGCTCTCAAAGACACATTGTTTGTCTTCACATTAGCATTCTTTTTTGGTAAGTTTTCATCTTGGAAATGAGTGATTTGTTTCATAATCATTTTCTACCATAAGCTTGCAAGTGCAAATCACAATTCAGCCTTGTTTTGGAGATCATTCAAAACTCGATGAGAAAACCCAACCCTTATTTACAGTAAAACACTATCCCAGTCTTGAAACCACAACCCAAATTTGAAATCCTACCCCAGGCTAGAAACCCTAATTTTGAAAGCATCTCATTTTGGAAACAAGGTGAGATTTATATTTGGTTGATGTTTTGGTCATTTTCCACTTTATCCTAAATACTTAAAAATATACAGTAGACATGCAGGTGGATGAGGCAAAAGCAGGTACAGTGGAGTCTCTAACGGACTAATAGGAGCTGGGGGTTGTCCGTTACAGCCGACTGTTTGTTATATTGAAGCATTTTTTCTGTTGTCATATGTACCCATATTACTGTACAGTACAATATTTTTGTTTTGTACTTTTTCCGTGGCCTAAAAGCCCAGTCCAGCACAAAGTTATTGGAAATAAAATAAATAATTTTTTTTAAAAAAATAAAAAAAATTTAAAAAAGAATTTTAAAAAAAAGCTTACAATTTTTTGTTTTACATTTTATCCAAACTTACCACACTGCTGTGCTTGTTGTTATAGTGACGAGTGGCAAGACGATTTTCATGAGCCGCGAGGAATTAGAGTGCTTCCTATTTCCAAATCAGTTAATTAGATGCTATAGAAGAACAGCTTGACCCAAAAAAAAAGTTACTCTACCAAAAATAGCATGTTCTAGACTCCATAGACTTGTGTGTCATATTCCTCTTTAAAATAATGCTGCAGCCGTGCGCTCTCTCTCTGCGCAGAGCTCTATGGGACAATACATAGAACTCCTGGCATCATGCCCACCACATCAATGCATCGCCTGGAAAATGTCGCCACATTCAACATAGGCACGGGGACGTCTGTTGGCTGGAACTAGTCATACTGTAAACCTGTAACCCGGAAATACGTGTGTCACAGTCTCTGCCTATATTGTGCCACAGCGCTAGTGAACAACAGTGGCCATTTCTGAAACTAACATACTTTGCCAATGCGGTTTAAGTGACACGTGGAAACTATTTATGGACACGTACTGTCCAGCCGGTTCGTTATTTCCGATAGCCGTTAAATTGAGGTTCGTTAAATCGAGGTTCACGTGTAAACACTTTCTTAATTACCATATCCAGGGTAGGAAAGAAGTGAGGAAGGATGATGGCAGAATTAAGGAAGGAAGGGTCTCTACCAGGAGAGCACACACACACACACACACACACACACACACACACACACACACACACAAGCCTACATCCGGATTTGAAACCCTAATTTGAAAGCTCAACACTTGTTTAAACCCTAACCTTGGCTTGAAATCATGAAACAAAATTTTGAAATCCTAATCGTGAATTGAAATCTTATTTTAAAAACTTGCGATGTTCTTTAATCCTGCAATATGTATTGCAATGTTAAAAAATACAGAATAAAATACACGCAACGTGAAAACCACAACACATTTCTCTTTTTCCATCTGTAGAAAACTATGCTCAGTAGAGAACAAAAAGTATACTTAGTCATTTGCATAAAGTCTAACTCTATTTAAAGGTGCCATATTTGACCAAACCAACAATTTCTAGTATTTGGGATGTAATATTGTCTCTTTGCTGCCTCAGTACACAAGTGAGATATGAATTAAAATAGTCCACGCATTCCTGAGTTCCAGACGTTTTTCTGCTGAGAGGCCTGAAATCAGGTAATTCGAATTTCTCGAGCTTACTAGTGAAGATCTCCGCCTACCTCTTTGCTCCCGAGCCAGCGCTGTCAAAACAAACACGTGTGCTCTCATAAGTGGGTCTTCTACATAGAGGCAACCAATTAGAGGAAAATGGGTGGCCTTTGCCAAATATGGACAAAGCAGATACAAAACTGGGTCAAACAGAAGTAGCTGTCAGATGGTTCTTTTCTGGACACTTGTATGACAAAACCACGGTGTTTTTTTTTTTTTTAATGAAATTGACACTTTAATACTAAATCCATGTTAGAGAGTCGCTCTAAGGAGGTCTAAATAGCCAAAATATGGGACCTTTTAAATTCACTGCTTTATTGAGCAATAGTCCAGCCAGACATGAAGTTAAAATCATTTCTTTTTGTCCCCAGTTAATACTGTAGAGTCATTAGCACATACCTAACACCATCCATTTGTTTTTAATCAATTTGTTATTTTAGACCTTTGTTTTAAGCTATGCTATTTCTATATTTGAGTGCATTAGTTTAAGCAAAACACGTTGCTGTGTACACCTGGTTTGTCCCTTCAATAATCCCATGTCTCTTACCTCCACCCCCAAGTGTAAGGTGTTGCAACATGCATTTGTTCATCACATTCTGAAGAGAGATACGGTAAATGCAGGCGTCAAGTTGTTTCCAGTGTCCTCATCAATAGATATCATACAAAAAGATACATATATAATACTCTGGCCTGCGCTGTGTGTTTTGTTTGAAGGGTTACAATTAGAGATGTCCCGATCACATTTTTTTTGCACCAGAGTCTGAGTCTTTGATTTTAAGGATCTGCCGATACAGTCCTAATCCGAAACTTCAATAATGCATTAAAAAAAAAGAGTGCGCATCCAAAAACTCTCAAATTAATATACATACGTGTGTATGTATATAGTTAGACATATATATGTCTAACTATATACGGAAAATGGATGGATGGATATATAAATTTGATGATACAGTACACACATTGAACTACTGTGTGTGTGTGTAATGGGCCAACTCAGACAACTTAATTATAATAAATAATTACAAAACTAATAAGTTTTTAACATTCATTCATTCATTTTCCAAACTGCTAAGCCTCACTAGGGTCGCGGGCGTGCTGGAGCCTATCCCAGCTGACTCTGGGCGAGAGGCAGGATACACCCTGAACTGGTCGCCTGCCAATCGCAGTGCACATATAAACAAACAACCATTCACACACACATTCACACCTACGAACAATTTAGAGTCTTCAGTTAACCTACCATGCATGTTTTTGGGATGTGGGAGGAAACCGGAGTACCCGGAGAAAACCCACACAGGCACGGGGAGAAGATGCAAACTCCACGCAGGCAAGACCAGATTTGAACCCAGGTCTTCCGAACTGTGAGACAGATGTGCTAACCAGTCGACCTATATGTCATTTCCACCAAGTCATTTTTAGTGTGCCACTAAGTGGGTAAGCACGGAAAATGAATCAGCCATTCATGAAATATTAAAAAAATAAATAAATAAAATACTGTAAAATATGTTGTTATTTAGATGTTAGAGGATCTTAATCAGTCTTGTGTCATCTCCTCTAGTAGCCTAGTAGTGGCTTGAGTGAAAAGAAAAAAAATAGTTACATACTGCAGGTTTAAGAGGCATTTGTAGTTGATAAAATTACCGTTTCAAAATAACATTTACAAGGGATCTGACCAGCGGCGGGTCCAAAAAGTGTGTGCAGATTGACCAATTTACATTTACATTACAGAAGCATAGAACAATGTATAATACCGATTATTATATGGATTTAAAAAAATATGTTACTCACCTCGAAGTTTTTTTTTGGGGGAGGGGGGTTGTCAACTATAAATTAGGCTTTAAACGATCACGATTTTTTGGGCCGATCACTGATCTGCGAGTTTAAAAAAAAAAAAGGTAACTGATCGCATCACAAGATGGAGCGATGCGTCTATTTAAATGACTTTTTCATTTACTGTATATACTTGTGTACTGTATACTGAGTATCTTCTCTAGTCCAGTGATTCCCAACCAGTGTGCTGTGGCTGTGCCATGAGCAATCTTCAGGTGTGCCTTGAGAAATTATACAATTTTACTTAACTGCTCAAAAAAATTATTAATTTACCAGAAATAATGTATCTTTGTTCCTCTATTTATGCCAGTGAGGCATAGTGACAGACAGAACAAATAAATACTCTTCAATTCGATGGCAGGAAGTACATACAGTAATTACTGTGTATCTACTTTTTTGTGACATTTTTGTTTGTTGGTGTGCCGTGAGATTTTCCAATTGTAAAATATGTGCCTCCACTCCATAAGGTTTGGCAATCACTTCTCTAGTCAGGTCAAGAATTCTAATCAGTCAGGTCAAACCAACATTACAACATGACAAAAATAATGGGAACTAACTTACTGTAGTTTAATTACTTTATTGTAATTAAATTACTTCACAGACACCGAAACTTTAGAGAATGAGTCAACAAAACGCCAGCATGTTTACGCAAAACTGTTGGTGCTAGCACTAGCTTGCTAGGCTACATAACGTTTTGTTGCCTGGTTGCGAGCCGTATTGTATTAAAAGTACGTGAACATACCTCAAGCAAGCCTAAAATGAACGTAATCTCCCGAGCACCGGTGACCACCAGCGCACATTTTTCTCCATTTTGTTTTTATAATACACGTGTCGCGATGTCGTCACCATGGTAACGAGTGTATCCGGTCGCGTTTGAGTTGACAAGATAAAGCCCAGTGATCGTAAAAGATGGGATGCGGTGGTATTGGCATTTTATTTTAGTCTGACATAGTGCAATCGTGAAAGACCGAATTTGTCTTCTGATCCACGCATTATGTGTTGTTTGTCTCAGACGTGTCTGTCCCACACCACCATGTTTTTTTTAAATAACTTTATTGCTTGTCAGATATTTACAGTACTACGTCAAAAGACATGCAACAAGGCTAAAAATAAACTAGCTTTTGAGTTCAAATATACTGTACACGATGGCGACGCGGATTAAATGTCTTTTGCGGAGCCGATCAATGATGTCATTGATCAGATTGGCGAATGACAAACCTGATCAGCATAAAATGCTAATTATCGGCCGATATCGATCAGGCTGATCAGATCGGTGTAAAGTCTACTATAAATTTGGGAAATGTTGTCCAAGAATTGTAACGCGTACTTGCTTGACAGATAATTTTTTAATTATGGATTGAAACTATGACATGTGCTCTGCGTCATCACTACTAGTGTATGCTAAGGTGAATAACGCGTGGTTTTAGCTTGTTTAAAAAATTTTAGTGGAAGAATTTCAAATAATTTTTGTATGCGGTTCTCGGACACAAAAGCTTGGACACCCCTGCATTAAACCCTAACACTTGCCTTTTGTCACACACACCATCAACCAAGACATAAATTGTGACTATTTAAAAAGTGACATTTTGGCTATCAATCATCCACCCAATTGCCCATCGCAAAACATAATTGTGTGCTTCTGTGGTCCCACCCCTCTTCTTAGTATCCTACTGCAGCGGACGGTACAAAGCGTGCATTGAGCCAGGCACATAATGACGCCCTTCAGCCCCCGTCTAATAAACAGGGGTGGTGGGGGAGTGATACATTACACATAAACCAACAGACACATTGGGGGTCAGGATCAGGACAACAATGCCCCTGTTCTCGTGCATGCACGCTTCAATGCAACAGGAAGTGGTACTGCAATGACAGGAAGTTGCCGCTTACATGAGAATTTGAACACCACCATTCAGATGCTTTTCAACACAAAGGAAGTGCACAGAGATAGTCATTAAAACACACACTACTTGTACTTGTGGTGGGACTTTGAGAGGAGGAACATTTTTTTTTTTTTTTTAAATTAACAAATAGATTTTAATAAACAAAATATTTGCCATGATATGATGGTTTTATAATTTTTTAATGCATATAAACATATGTAAAGCTCTTCTCTTCTTCAGGGTCATTTATAAAGTACAGAAAGACCCAAAACCTTGTGGGAGGAAGGTATTTGAGTACCATGGACATGGCATGTGACGAAAACAGTGAATTTTAGTGATGTTTTAATTATTTAATCTAAAAAATAAATGTAAAAATGTAAAATATTTAATTTCTACTTTTTTAAATGTTTGAATTTTAAAATGTTCAGTTTTAAGTTAAATGTTATTTTAAAAAAATGTAAAAATGTTTCATTACCTTTTGTGAAAATGTAATGAAAAATTATTTTAAAAAAATATAATTTCAAACAGGTTAATTAAAAGCTACATTTTTATGTATTTTCTATTTTAAAATGTAAATTATTTTAATTAAAAACTGTAAAAATGTAACATTTTTAATATTTAAATTAAATACTTTTTAAATTTTTATTATGAAATAATTAATCTGTCTTGGCACTTTTACATTAAAAAAAATGAGGTAAAGTTAAATTTCTACATTTAAAATTATGGCACGATGACCGACTGGTTAGCACATCTGCCTCACAGTTCTGAGGACCGGGGTTAAAATCCCAGCCCCGCCTGTGTGGAGTTTGCATGTTCTCTCCATGCCTGCGTGGGTTTTCTCCGGGTACTCCGGTTTCCTCCCACATCCCAATAACATGCGTGGTAGGTTGATTGAAGACTCTAAATTGCCTGTAGGTGTGAATGTGAGTGCGAATTGTTGTTTGTTTCTATGTGCCCTGCGATTGGCTGGCGACCAGTTCAGGGGGTACCCCGCCTCCTGCGACTCTTGTGAGGATAACCGGTACAGAAAATGGATGGCATTTAAAATCCATCCATCAATTTTCTGTACCGCATATCCTCACAAGGGTCGCGGGCGTGCTGGAGCCTATCCCAGCTATCTTCGGGCGGGAGGTACACCCTGAACCGGTCGCCAGCCAATCGCTGCCTTGAAATTTTACCCTCTCTTATTTTTCCAAAATAAAAAAACATTTAAATAAAAAAAAAAAAACAACAATCTACCCTAATGCTTTTTTTTTTCATGACTTGTGTTGCTATCTTGCTTTATGATATATACCAACAGCTAGCATGTTAGCATTTGACAAATTTTTATTAGAAATAGTACCTGATAACGGCAAGAAATGAAATCCTTTTCAATCAGCTGTTGTGATTTCATTACTCAGGTTGCTATCTTGCTATAGCAACTTCTTGCATGATAGCATTTGATGCATCTCAAAATTTTTGACCTGCCAACAGGGCAAAATTCATCTAATCTGCTTCATGTTGTGGTAGCAGGGAGGGAATGTGTTTATGCATTCAGGCATAACAAGGTGTGTCATCACTTGTGTGCAGTGCTTAATTTGCTTTAATGTGAAATTAAACTCCTTGAGAGTCGTTAAACCTGCCCAGGCAGCCTATCAGCTCAAATTATTTTGTTTTGAAGCTTCACATTCTAGTCATTGACGTCATGCTCCGTCTTATCTGACTGTTGGCAAGAAAGAAGAAACAAGTGTGTGAAAGAAAATGTCGCTATGCCAACATGTTGCTGAGGAGGAATGGATGGTACCTTGTGCATGCTACTGGCAACGCCTGTTCATTGCAGACGGGTAACGCATTATTAGCATGGCCACATGGACATGTCAAGATCATTTAAATCGCTGCCACTTAGGCTAGAGTACCTACATGGCTAGCAGGGATCCATATACACATTTACAGGAGCTTCAAAATTATATCAAGATACTAAGAAACAGAAAGTAGGCAACTAGACTTGGACGAGCTACACCAGGTGTGTCAAACTCAAATTCATGGTGGGCCAAAATTAAAAATTGGGACAACTTCGTGGGTTAAACTCAATATTTAATGAAAAATCACTGCGATGTTCATGTTTCCCTACTCTCCAGAAATGTAGAGTTAAAGTTTAATTTTGCTTAAACACTGAATCTGGAATAAAGAAACTTTAATATTATAAAAAAAAAAAATTTGCAATAAAAGACATCAGTGGTATTTGTTGTTTTGTATTTAAATAGATAACGAATTCTTCCGTCTCTCCATCTTCTATTTAGCTATCTCCAACTACCTTTCTTTTTGATGTACCGTAATTTCTCATGTATAATGCGCATTTTTTTCAAAAGTCAATAGTGCGCATTATACATGGTTATAGGGTAAAATGTGGGGGAAAAAACCTTTCACATTATATAAATGTATGCCGCCATCCAGTAGCTGTGAAAAAACTGTACACGTTCATTCTAATATGCCACTGCCACCTAGTGGTTATAAAAAGGTGTAGCCTACACTTTCATTCCAATATGACAGGGGTACGTATGACTGCATATATGTACAGCTGTGCTCATTAAGTTTACATACACTGGCAGAATTTGTAATTTTTTTTATAAATATGACTGATGGCTGAACAACAACAATCATTAATTTCTTTATGGTTATGTTTTGTTTAATGATAATGCTTTTCTGAAATGCTTGACCATTTAATTTGAACCCAATTAAAATAAAATTAAATGTGTTTCGCCGGGTCCTTCATGTTTTCTTTCAAGAATTGTACCCATCTTACAAATTCTGCCTGGATAATCAAACATATGAACACAACTGTGTCTTTTCTAATTTACTAAATAAAAGTAGGGCTGTGAATTTCAAAATAAGAGTAAGTAAATTTAAAAAAAAAGTATTACGTGTTCAAATAAAGTGCTTAACTTCAGAACAATTATTTGAAAAAAACCTAACAAAATACAGATAATACTTCATGTTTTGATTATATGGGCAGAAGCAAAATCATGCATTGTAAAAATGCAGTATCCATAGGTAGAAGGGTTTTCCAGAATTTTTAGGTCAACTTTCGGGGTGCATATTATACATGGGTGCGCATTATATACAAGAAATTGCGGTAAATCTTTTTTCAAAGGCCAACAACAAAACAACCCAAAAAAAAATAATGTCCTCCAATAAAAATCCAAACTTCAAACTATTTACAGTACCTGCCTAGGAGTTGATAAAGGGCATTAAAAAAACAATTCAATTATGTTATATTCTTTGTTACAGCCATGTTGCTCCACACGACAAACAGGTCTGTCTTTTACTTTAGTGAACAGACAATCTGCCTCCCACCTGTCTTGGAAGTTAACAGTTTTCCATCTTTTGTTTGGCCATTTTTGGGAAGGGGAAGTGTAAATTTGCTCAAGGAGACTGGTAGCATAGTTGCTAACTACCGCAACAGAAAGGGAAGGGGCGCTCGCCGGTCTACAGTGATGGGCCAATACACTAGCAAAGCATTCTGGGATTTGTAATATTAGTGGCACGTGTGGTCTAATACACATTTGATATGGTCTTGCGGGCCAAATATAATTAAATCGTGGGCCAAATTTGGCCCCCGAGCCTAAGTTTGACATAGTGAGCTACACCATTCCGAGTAGCATTAATGGTCCAGCGCCACCTATTGTTGGAATTCAGTACCAGATGGCACTGGTGATTTGTCAGTGTTTGGCGTCAGTTTGTACAGAAGGAGTTTGTTGGGTCTGGAAGTGTTAAAGTTGTCCAACATTTCTTCTTCTTCGATGGTAGATTTAACCACCCTGTCCTCCACGCTTCACTGGAGAAGGGTGGGGGGTTCCACAATTGAAGCAGTCTGTTGGGGACTGCAAATGTCTTTCAACTCCCCGCTTCAGTAGGTTTTTTATTATTTACATGCCTGGATCTCTTTCATGATTGCACTATGTCAGACTACTGCAATAAAATCTTGTCTTCCGATAGCACCGCATCGCGTTTTTTTACAATCATTGGGCTTTATCTTGTCAACTCAAATGCGACTGGATATACTCGTTACTGTGGCGTCGACAACAAGAGTGGATCGCGCCGACTGTATTAGAAGGACAGAATGGGGGAAAACGTGTGTTGGTGGTCCCCGGTCTCAGGACAGGAGAGGACGTTCGTTTAAGGCTTGCTTGAGGTATGTTCCCTTACTTTTAATACGATACGGCTCGCAAGCAGGCAAAAAAAACGTTATGTAGCCTAGCAAGCTAGTGCTAGCGCTAACGGTTGTATGTAAACATGTCGCCGTTCTGTGGAATCATGCTCTAAAGTTTCGGTGTGGGTGAAGTAATTTAATTACAATAAAGTAATTTAATTACAGTAAGTTAGCACCCATTATTTCTGAAATGTTGTCATGTTGGTTTGACCCGACTGATTAGAATACAAGATCTGACAAGAGCAGTGATTTCCAATCTTTATGGAGCCAAGGAACATATTTTACAATTGAAAAATCTCACGGCACACCAACAAACAAAAATGTCACAAAAAGTGGATACATTATTACTGTATGTACTTCCCGCTATCTAATAGAAGACCATTCATTTGTTCTGTCTGTCACTATGCCTCACTGGCATAAATAGATGAACAAAGATACATTATTTATTGTAAATATAATTTTTTTGAGCAATTAAATACACAAGTATATACAGTAAATGAACAGATCATTTAAAGACACATTGCTCCATCTTGTGTTCAGATCGCCCCCAAAAATCCTGATCGTGTAAAGCCTAATTCACACACACATTGTATACTGGGTTTAAGAGCCTTAGACAGGCAGCGACGTGCCGACACCACAAACGAGGCTGACTCAGGTAGAGAGATGCCAGGATGACAGACACAAGCCATGCACAGCTTGTTAAACAGACAGACACACTGTGTTTTTGTATTATTTAGAATACCAAAGAAGAACTGGGGACAAAAAAAAAAACTGAAATTGGAACACTACAACACGTCTGTTCATAAAAAGGCTCTTTGAAGCCAAGTGCCATGAAGCTTGTAAAAAATGAGATTGTACAGGACCAGGTCCCTGGAGGATTAATGTTGCCGACAGAGTGAGACTGGCTTCATGAATGAAGATTAGTAATTGACTGGTCTGGTCTAACAAGCACTTCAACAACCCCTTTCCTGAAAGGAAAGGCAATTAAAGAACAACTTTGACTTGACACACAGGAGCATGCTGGCTAGCTTCAACATCACAGGACGCAGGTGTTGCATTTCAGTAGTTCTCAGACATGAAAATAGCATCTATTGTATAGCATCATGGCTGCCAGTAGGGGGCAATTATGAGTCTCCATGTTTGCTTTCCTGTTTTATGGTGAGTCATCAAAGTTCGCTGCCAAGCTTCACTCCCACGCAACGACGGAAACCCAATGTCTTCAGAATTTAGTATAGGACAAAATCTTAACCGGAATTGCCCAAAAATAAACCAAAGATGGTTGTTGCTTCAACCAAAATATTATGTTGCTAAGGGAATGTGGCTTCAGGGGCTGAATTTATATTAAAAAAAAAAATAAAAATAAAAAATAAAAAAAAGTAATGAGCAGAATTATTAGTGTTGTGCTTTATGGCTAGTCGCCAAACTTTCCCAGCATTCTCTGCCAACGGGCAATAACCAAAACTGAAATAATTCAAGATTAAGCGCCATCCATCTACCTGGTATCTGTGGTTGAAATCTGGTGGCCATTGGACAAAATCTTTTTTTACAAAAATCACACTCCCATCCTTTTTTTCCCTCCTTTTTACTCCCAGTTAATCCTGCTCTGTTTTTATCAATATCTTGAAAGTCATCAGGAGTAGAAACCGGCCACTCCCGATGACTTTCATTTCCACTCCTGTCTCCCCCGGTGATTTCCGCCCCCACTCCTGCCCAAAGTTGTGATTAATAGTGAAATTCACTCCCATCCCAAAAGAATCCCGCAGGACCCACAGGATCTCGTGGGAATCCAGAAAAAATGTCAGCCTCTAGCCTGCAACAACACCAGAATAAATTTCGCCAGGACACACCTACAAAATTTGGTGAGTTTCCACACCGCTTGATAAGGTGTTAAAAAGCAGTGCCGATTGTTTTTTTTTCGTACCAGTAACAATTGGCAATTGAAAGGCAAAAGACAAACATTTCACTAAGCAGTACCGCTTGGAGGAATCAGAGCGATTGCTAATTTGACTAGTTGCAATTAACCAAAAAGGACCACTTCTGAACTCACTATTGAAGCAATATATGAGTATGTTCTCTTTTATAAACCACACTCCCACAACAAACATACAGAAGTTCGAAGGCAAAGGCCCAAGTACTAACTGGCCTCACTTGACATTCCATGCAGCTCTGCTCATATGGCGCTGCTGTAAGTGGATACGCAGCCTCAGCTACTGAAGAGCGACAGCAGGAACTGGACACCAGCCACACAACCCCGCCCCCCTAAACCCCATGGACACAAAGAGAGCCGTGGTGAGGCCTCCCAGTGCACCAAACTGTGTTTGACAAGTGAAAAGCTGATATGAAAGAAGCCGTCGCCGGCTACAAGTCTAAACAGCTGCTTGGAGGTCAGCACTTTCAAGGTGAAGATGCTTCAAACACACACAAACGTTTCAACATACATACACAAGAAGAACTGATGAAGACAAAGCAGAGCTCTGCTGTAGGTTTCTCTGGTCTCATTATTCTCTCAAGTCTGGACAGGGTTATCATTAACGTGTGCGCTAACACACAAACACACAAATAGACACACAGAGCTAAGATAGATCAACCTTCTTGCTTCATGTGCTGACAAGGTTGTTCAATATTCTATGATTGTCATGCCTGCAAAATTTTATTTTGCCAAGTGAAGCAGACTTCGGGGCTGAATTAACCCCAAAAATTGTGGGAGGCACTTATGATCATACCCGCTGTCATAAATGGTCTCTGACAAATTTTCACCACAGACCTCCACTGTTATAGACCCCATAACCCAAATGATCACAGGACACACAGTCTACTTGAATAAATAGAAGGCGACGATTCAAATATACATCGCCTTGTAGGAGTCGGTCAAAGTACGAGCCCTGGAATTCACCCAAAATTACTGCCAAAAGATCGTCAAACTTTGATGCCATGCTCCACACCCCTCTGGTTCCGGTTCTCATCGGGGCACATTTTGGTGAATTCTATCACAGGAATTCGACAAAGTACAAGCCCTGGAATATGCCCAAAACGGTTGCTTCAAACCAAAATGCCCAACTTTCTTCTCCATTTCAGCATGGGTCCTTGAGACTTTTTCCATGCATCCTTTTAGGGTAAACATACACCCATTTTCACATTGATTGTGAAGATTAGTGTCAACAAGGCACATTTTTCTAAATCTTCAGATTCCTGATTCATAAACACGGCTATCCGGGAGTGATTCTAAATATGTATCAGGAGTAATTCTAAAGATGTATGCCGCGTATCTATTTGGTAATCTAAGCTGCTTACGTGACGGTGGCTTCTTGGAGTCCCCCGCGGGTGCATAACATAGCAGCCATCTTAATCTTGTTCGTGTGTGCAAGATGATCCTGCTGACCCAAAACGTCACCACCAACCAACCGCTCACACTGTCACCCTGTCTTTGTCCAAACCAACGGTCTGTTTTTACTGCTTTAGTTACTGCCATTTTGCCATATAACTGAAAAAGTTGAAGGCAAGACAGGAAATGAGTGGAGAGGTGGGGGGTTGAGGAGGGCTTTTAGACTAAAATGTCAAGCTGTGCGGTTATTTGTTCATTAATTTATGTCGGTTCCTGTCTTTGTTGCAAGGTCAGACAGCACTAACCGAAACATTTACATGTTTAGACTTGGCGCTTTTGAACATTTACACTACACTAAACATTTGCCATTAAACTGTTGGCACCTTCGTCGTAGTGTTCATGGTCCATGAGCCAATAATGTGTCAACACACTGCTGCAATACTGTGAGGCTTGTTGCACCACCAAACAGTTCAGGTTGAGGTGTTGCAGAACTATATTTTGAAACCACACGTTGAAATGCACCAAGTTGACATTTTCAAATGTCTCAGAGGGGATGTTTCATGGTGTACTACTGTCTTTTTAAATAGAAAGTCAGGGAATAGTTGGTATTAGTCTTAGTTTCAAACATCCATCCATCCATTTTCTGTATCGTTAATGTATTGAGAGCTGAGAGATGAAAGAAAACAATTTGACAAAGTTAGTCTTTGAAGAAGCCTAGAAATGGTCAAAATTACACCAAAATGGTTGACTTGGTGTTTTTACCCAACATGGCTTCTTGAAACTTTTTTTGTGACAGGCTAAACGTATTTCATGTTGCTAATTTTGTTTGACTTTGAGGGCTGAATTTTCAAATTTCAGGTGGCCACGACTAACCCAAATGATCGCTGGGTGTCGTTCACTTGAATAAATATCACGCCTCAAATGACTATGACACCTAAGACTGATACCGCCACCTGCCATGGTAGACCGCAACACAAAGCACCGACAGAGTAGAAAGGGCTTCTGTAAAGCTGACATTTCCGGCAGAGTTCAAAGAGGAGCCTTCCAAAATTTGTAAATGCCTTCCCTCTAATAGTTGCCTGGGACACTGTAGTCGAGTAGCTAGAATGCCCCCCTGGCCACCATGAGGAAGTACTCTAAATTGAAGACTATAAGTGTTTAATAAATGACAGCAATCCCAAACGTTTCACTCCACCAATAAGCAAGACATTGGCTCATTCTGATTGGACGCTCAAAAGATTAATTATAGCTATGATATAGCTATCCAACTACGCAGCAAAGTTGGAAAAACAGTTTAGTGCTAACGACTCTAAATCAGTCTGACATGCATTCCAATCGCTGACAAATTACAAGCGACGATCCCCCCAAGCTGAGAACAATAGCACACTAGCCAACGACTTGAACACCTTCTACTGCAGATTTGGAAAGGACACTTTCAGCTTGCCACCTTGCTAACTTTCACGGCCTGCCACCGGAGCTGCTGAGACAGTTCTACACAGCGGTCATCGAATCAGTCCAATGTTCTTCCATCACAGTCTGGTTTGGTGCTGCTACAAAAAAGGACAAACTCCGACTGCAACGGACAATCAAAACTGCTGAAAGGATTGTCGGTACCCCCCTACCCACCCTTGAGGATTTGCACGCTGCCAGAACAAAGACAAGAGCGTGCAAAATCCTCTCGGACCCTCCACATCCTGGTCACCAGCTCTTCCGGCTCCTTCCCTCAGGTAGGCGCTACCGATCAATGCAAACTAGAACTAGCAGACATTCCAACAGCTTCTTCGCTCTTGCAATCAACTTCTTAAACACCTAACCTACAATTCCATTGCAACAGGCTGGCAATTTTTTTCCCTAGAGTTTGTTGTCACATTTCTGTCGGGCCAATTATATATTACTCGTGCACTCACTGTAGTAGTCTCGCCATGCTGCGCTATTTGCATATCTGTTGTTGACAAATACTGGCCACTCATGCCAGAGTGGCATCTGCTCCATTTGCACACTGACTGAGTAGTATCTGCAACATTTGCACAATCAACATTGTCCCAGATTATCGCACTACTCGCTTGAAGTCTCTGGCGCTTTGCACAATGGTCATTGGTCAGACTATTGCAATATTAGTCATTCGAACTGCTCTAAGCGCTAGAAGACTCTGCATCTTTTTACAGAATTGTCAAAAAATAATAATAATGTACCGGCATTACCAGATAGCTAGCAAACCTTTATTGCTCAGTGACTGTTTTTCTCAATGTCTTTATGTCTCAAAAGTGTTCTCTGTCAATTGACTGTCTGTTGTCGTACTAGAGTGGCTCCAATTACCAGAGACAAATTCCTTGTGTGTTTTTGGACATACTTGGCAAATAAAGATGATTCTGATTCTGCGGACGTTTTTAATCAGGTTGTTTTTCTTAAAAGCTTACAGGAAGGAAGTAACCCCTCTGTTCAGCTGCTGTTTTACGGCCAGTGAAATATTGGTGCACACAACAGGATGAAATCACATAAGAATAATCAGCAACTGCCGACAGGTCCTGGCGGCCACTTTGTCTGTTTCTCTCATATCACACCATTGCTTCGGTTTCTCTCCCCCTTGGCCAATCAGCAGCCAAGCTAATCCACACTTCCTGTCTTGAGAGGCACGCCACAGGAAAACATGCGTGGGCGGGAGGGAGGACATCCACGTTCATTGTCCAGGAATGTGCAGCAAAGCCATCCAGCGGAACGGGAAGTTAAATATTAACCCACCCGAGTGCGTCCAGTGAACCACTTGAGAACTACAGACCATTCGATCAAAATGGACAAAGTTTTCTTCAGACGTTGAGTGGAAAGACCAAGTTTACTGTAGTTGAAGTTTCCCAGACGCCAACAGCTTCGGGCTTGTTGGTACATGATGTCAGTTATTTCCTGTCAGGTGGAGGATGCCAGTTGCTGAGAAGATTATAAAATAGGATTACCATAGCAGAATTAAGAAAATGTTGGGAAGTGCAACAGGAAGAGGAAGATACGTGTACGATAAATTTTTGGGACCTTCACAATACACAAGGCGTGTGATCAATCACCGACGTTGTGGAGTTAACAGAGTTTTTGTTTTATGATGAGGCATCAAAATTTGAGGCCATAATCCATCCACACGCAGTCACACAAACAAAACATTTTCATAATTTACCATTACCCATCTGTCTAGTATACATGGTTCAAATTTGGAAGCAATCGGCAAAATCTTTATGAGTTTGTCTTGGAAGGAATTCTGGCAATGGACAAAATTACCATCAAACAGCTTATTAAAACCAAAGTGGCTGATGTGCATTTTCGAGCATGGGTTCTTGACTTTTTTGTGGTCTAATCATAATAGATATGCCGACCCAATCTCATATTGATGGGTGAAACTGGCTCTGTAATATGAATACCCCCCCAAAAAAAACATGAGCTGAATTATGATTACAGCGGAACCCCTAATTTATAAACGCCTCAATTATAAGACTATTACATTTACAAATGTCTTTAATCATCTTTTTTATTGCAAATACTCACGTGTTCAGTGTCGCACGGGCTCAGAAACTGCAGGTGTGTGGGAAGGTTTTGTGTTTGTGTCTTATTTGCTTTGTGATGCACTTTGTGTTGCTGTTTAAGTATGAAAGATGCATTGTGATTTCTTTCATAAATGAAAGAAATCACATTTAACCGATTATATGACGAAATAATGGATAGGATAATCTAAAACAATTTGACATTCCTAATTAGCTCACAGGCAAAATGGCCACACTGAAGCTGAGCAGCAGTGTAACAAAAGTGGGTAATTTTCAGTACAGTGGGTACGGATAGTTTTCACACCCCTTAAATATTTCACTCTTTGTTATATTGCAACCATTTGGTAAAATCATTTAAATATTTTTTTTCCCTCATTACTGTACACACAGCACCCCATATTGACAGAAAAAAACTTAATTGTGGAAATCTTTGCTGATTTATTAAAAAAGAAAAACTTAAATACCACACACCCATAAGTATTCAGAGCCTTTGCTGCAACACATCTATTTAACATGCGTGCTGTCGATTTCTTCTGATCATCCTTGAGATGCTTCTACACCTTCATTGGAGTCCAGCTGTGTTTGATTATACTGATTGGACTTGATTAGGAAAGCCACACCCCTGTCTATATAAGACCTTACAGCTCACAGTCCATGTCAGAGCAAATGAGAATCATGAGGTCAAAGGAACTGCATGAAGAGCTAAGAGACAGAATTGTGGCAACGCACAGATCTGGCCAAGGTTACAAAATAAATTCTGCACTTAAAGTTCCTAAGAGCAGACTGGCCTCCATAATCCTGAAATGGAAGACGTTTGGGATGATCAGAACCGTTCCTAGAGCTGGCCGTCCGGCCGAACTGAGCAATTGGGGGAGAAGAGCCTTGGTGAGAGAGGTAAAGAAGAACCCAAAGATCACTGTGGCTGAACTCCAGAGATGCAGTCGGGAGATGGGAGAAAGTTCTACAAAGTCAACCATCACTGCAGCCCTCCACCAGTCGGGGCTTTATGGCAGAGCGGCCCGATGGAAGCCTCACCTCAGTGCAAGACACATGAAAGCCCGCATGGAGTTTGCTAAAAAAAAAAAAAACAAAAAAAAAAAAAACACCTGAAGGACTCCAAGATGGTGAGAAATAAGATTCTCTGGTCTGATGAGACCAAGATAGAAATTGTTAGCCTTAATTCTAAGTGGCATGTGTGGAGAAAACCAGGCACTGCTCATCACCTGTCCAATACAGTCCCAACAGTGAAGCATGGTGGTGGCAGCATTATGCTGTGGGTGTGTTTTTCAGCTGCAGGGACAGGACGACTGGTTGCAATCGAAGGAAAGATGAATGCGGCCAAGTACAGGGATATCCTGGACGAAAACCTTCTCCAGAGTGCTCAAAACCTCAGACTGGGGTGCAGCTTCACCTTCCAACAAGACAATGACCCTAAGCACACAGCTAAAATACAGAAGGAGTGGCTTCAGAACAACTCTGTGACTGTTTTTGAATGGCCCAGCCAGAGCTCTGACTTAAACCCAATTGAGCATCTCTGGAAAGACCTGAAAATGGCTGTTCACCATCAAACCTGACAGAACTAGAGAGGATTTACAAGGAGGAATGGCAGATGATCGTCAAACCCAGGTGTGAAAAACGTGTTGCATCATTCCCAAAATGACTGTATTAGCTCAAAGGGGTGCTTCTACTAAATACTGAGCAAAGGGTCTGAATACTTATGGCTGCGTAACATTAAAATTTTTGTTTTTTTAATAAATCTTGAAAAATGTCAACAATTCTGTTTTTTTTCTGTCAATATGGGGTGCTGTGTGTACATTAATGTGGGGGGGAAAATGAACTTTAATGATTTTAGCAAATGGCTGCAATATAACAAAGAGAAAAATTTAAGGGAGTCTGAATACTTTCTGTACCCACTGTTAAGTCCAGGCACCACCGTAATTGTCATGGAAAGTTTCCAACTTTGAAAATTCCCAGAATTTTGCAACCCTGATACTAACCAGGCATATCAAGTTGACGTGTAAAACTAGTTGGGGAAGTTGTTGTTCCAAGAAGGAGAAGTAATAACGCGGCGTATCAAAGGATGGTTTTAAACTTTGTCACCACACACCAACTGTGACTCATTTTATTGGCGAGGTGTGGTCTTTTCCCTCCTTAATTCCTCAAACATGAGCAGCTACTGTTGGCGCTAGCGCTTTTAGGAACAAACCAAGGGTAGCGCTTCAAGACTACTAGGAAATATCCCCACATAAAGCTTCCGAGGCCAGACCTCAAATCGTACAAAAATATGTGGAATAGAGAAGGTTAGAAAAGTCACAGTACGATTGGCCACCTGTTGCTTGGCAGAATTTGCAGGGCTGACAATCTGACCATTCCTGAACAGGAAGTCAAACAAGTTTTGTATTCCTTAAAGTTGAACCAAACTCATTGTGGGGTTTTGTTTCTAAATGCATTAAATTTGTTTGAACGTAAGTGCTGAAAATGTGCCATAAAGACTAAACAATTTAGTTCTGAATTGTTGAATTATTGGTATAGGGCCTGTGACGACAGTGGGCTGGGGTGTACACTTTCTAGCATGAGACCCGCCTCCACTATATAAACACTAAGTGCCCTTACTCCATGCAGTGGCAAATAGGCGGAATTGCCACCTCATTCATTAAAACCTGACCCATTACTACCAGTGTAGAGTGCAATTGGCCATTAAACTAATGGCCAACTCGAAAAAAATATGTTTCCTGAAGTATAACGTGTTTTGTGTTATTTGGGCAACAGTGTCTCTGCCATCTGGTGCCATACGTGTTGCGTTGTGAGGCAGCGGCAAACCGGACAGGATCCAACGCCGCGCGGCACTTTGGCAGCCTAAACAGCTGTTAGAGTACCCATCGGAGGTCCACCACAACAGCGTTAGGGCCGTCAGCCACACAGTTGCCGGCCGCATGTCGCCGGTCTAGGAGGGGGAGGGAAAGAACTCAACCAAGGGTACCGGTGCGCGTTGCGCATTGTCCCGCTGAATTTCAAAGGAGGAAAATTATCCCAGCAGCGCAGCTCATGGTCTATATGCCAGCTTAGTGGCTGCTTCTCTGCAGCCTATGAAAGCGTGAGCAATGTCTGTCGCTGGGAATTATCCTCTCCCCTCTTAGGAGCCCTGAAAGAAGGCACATATTTGATTGACAGCTAAAAGTTCCAGGGAGGCGGGGTTTTCAAAGAGTTCTGCGACACGCCCACAACATTTGTAAGCTTGAAGTATTTCTCAATTCTTGACCATTTTGAAGCCTGATTTCACATAAAGTCCCCTCCAAACGTATTGGAATGGCAAGGCGAATTCCTTTGTTTTTGTTGTATACTGAAGACATTTTGGTTTCAGATCAAAAGATTGATATGAGACAAAAGTTCAGAATTCCAGCTTTTATTTCATGGTATTTACATTGAGATGTGTTAAACAACTCAGGACAGAGCACGTTTTGTTTGAAGCCACCCATTTTTCAAGTGCCCAAAGGTATTGTAACAGACATTATTAAATTAACAAAGTGAATCACATTTAATATTTGATGGCATAACCCTTACTTGCAACAACTGCATCAAGCCAGTTGTTGCGACCCAGCGACTTCACCAGAATGTTGCATTCTTCATTTGAAATGCTTTTCCAGGCCTTTACTGCAGTCTCTTTCAGTTCTTGTTTGTTTCTGGGGGGTTTCTCCCTTCAGTCTACTCTTCAGGAAGTAAAATGCATGCTTTATTTGGTTAAGGTCCGGTGATTGACTTGGCCAGTCTAAGACCTTCCACTTTTTCCCCCTGATGAAGTCCTTTGTTGTGTTGGCAGTGTGTTTTGGGTCATTGTCTTGTTGCGTGATGAAGCTTCTCCCGATTAGTTTGGATGCATTTTTCTGTAAATTGCCAGACAAAATGGTTTTGTAGACTTCAGAATTCATTATGCTGCTACCATCATGAGTTAACATCATCAATAAAGACAAGTGTGCTTGTTGCAGAAGCAGCCATGCAAGCCCAAACCATGACATTATCACCACCAAAACACACAAGCTCATCTGTATGAGCTTGTGTGTTTTCGATTATAAGCAGATCCTTTCTTTCTCCATACTTTGGCCTTTCCATCACTTTGGTAGAGGTTAATCTTGGTCTCATCAGTATCATCAAAACCTTTGTGGCTCATCTCTGTCATCTTTGCAAAATCCAATTTGGCCTTCCGATTATTTTTGCTGATAAATGGTTTGCTTCTTGTGGTATGGCCTGTATATTTCTTCTCTCGTCTTCGAACAGTGGATTGTGATACCTTCACCCCTGCCCTGTGGAGGTTGGCAGTGATGTCACTGACAGTTGTCTTTGGGCATTTCTTCACAGCTCTCACAATGTTTCTGTCATCAACTGCAGTTGATACCCTTGGCCGACCTGTTCAATGTCTGTTGCTGAGTACACCAGTAGTTTCTGTCTTTTTCAGGACATTCCAAATTGTTGTATTGCTAAGTCCAATAGCTCAGCTTAAAAATGGTTTGCTTTTCTCCCATAGACAGCTCTCTGGTCTTCATATTTTTCAGCAAATGCAGTTTTCACAGGTGAAACCCAACGACAAAAACAAGCAATATCTAATGTTTAAGCAATCTATCTAAAAGGAAACAGATGAGCAACTAGAAATACCCATCAGTCACATGTTCCAATACTTTTGGTCACTTGAAAAGTGGGTGGGTTCAAATAAACTGTGCTCTGTCCTAAGTTGTTTAACACATCTAGATGTAAATACCATTAAATAAAATCTGGAATTCTGAACTTTTGTCTCATATTCATCTTTTGATCTGAAACCAAAATCTTTTCAGTATACAACAAAAACAAAGGAATTGAGCTCGCCATTCCAATACGTTTGGAGGGGAGTGTACTTGGCAATGTTTTTATTCATTCACTCATCGTCCGGCTTGCTTACAAGACTCTTTTCTGTGATGTGCCAAATTTAAAGGACATTATTTTTGGTCTGTTTAGTTGAACTTTAAATATTAGTAAGCAATTTTTTTTACTCTCTCTCTCTCTCTCACACACACACACATACATTCTCAAACATGACAACTGAAATCACATTCCTTGGATAAATAGTGAGTTCTCTCTCGCTCTCTGACACTTACAAACCAACACACACACACACGCAGACACACAAACTCTCGCGCTCCCACATGCACTCTCAAAAACTCCCACTTGCTTTCTCAAACACTCACTCGCACATGCACTTTTAAACACACTCTCACACTCTTACATACACACACTAGGCCTGTCACTATTGAATATTATTAGACTTTATTATTCTGTCAATTATTCCAACAATTAATCGAATAGTCGGATAAACATGTTGCATTAAAGTATATTGCAAAATACTTTTTTCACCGATAACTGTTTATGAACAGATTGTTATGTGGTACTATTTAACGATTAAACGAAACCAAATAATTAAATATCACAGGAGAGGCAGTGATTTTGTACTCGCCAACATTTTTGAAAATGAGAGCTACTTCTTGGGTACTGATTAATGCGAAGGGCTACCAGTTTGATATACACTTCTGAGGCTGCTTCAGGTTCAACTAAGTCACTTGCAAGCTAAGGCTGCAAAATAACGATTATCTTCTTTTTTTCATGAATTGATTATGATTTAGTTACTCATTTGGTCCAAAACGTCAGCAAATAGGCAAAAATATTGATCAGTTTTCCAAAGTAAAACCAGATGTTTGTAAATGTCTTATTTTGATTAAACACAAAGATAATCAGTCTGCTTTCATGGAGGACTACGGAAATCAGAATGTTTATACTGATGAGAGGCTGAAATAAGAGCATTTGGACAATTTTAAGTTAAACAATGGCTTTAAATGTGTAATCGATTATCAAAATAGTTTTTTAATAATCCATTGATTGTTGCACTTCTAACACACAGTCTCTCTCTGATATACACTACAGGCTGACATGAGTGGATGTTGACTCCCGCTCCCTGGCACTCTCACAGAGGTTGATCCCACTCACTCCCAATGTAAAGTTTGTGTTTAAAAAATAAAAATACAAATCCCGCTCCCTCCCACGAGTAAAAAAATAAAATAAAAATAAATAATAATATAAAAATAAAATATCTTGCCAAATCAGTTTAACTCACACACACACTCTCTCTCTCTCTCTCTCTCTCTCTCTCTCTCTCTCTCAAACACCGGTTGCATACTTACACAAGCACTCAAACACACCCTCACTTTTAAACACACACGCACACACACACATTTTTGTCTAACTTTTTTAAAATGTTACTTAAAAAAATATGTACAGTTAATAAATGTTTGAGGGCTACAGATTGTTTATTTCCATTATTTTATAAGTGGGAAAAAAGAAGCAGGTTAAACATTTACAGCGCTGACACACGAGTGCGCATACCCGAGAATGCGCTTGTGGTATGACAGGAATGACACTTAAAACATGTGTCATAGCTAGAATGCTACCCTCAACACAAGAGAGAGCGCCACATAGGGGCCAAAGAACATAAAAGCTCAGCCAGGGTGTGAAAATGTAGCTTGACGGGAGTTTCAGGCCAGCCTGGTCACTTGGGCGTTTCCTGTCCCGCCTCCTCCTTGCCTGCACCCGGCTGGCCAGCTTTTACCTTATAAGGCAACGCACCCAAACGCCTGTCACCGTGACAATGGTGATGTAACAGGGTAGCAACCCCCTGCCGACACCTTCCCTCCTCCCCCCGATTGTCCTGCTTTGTGGTGTGTAAGACAACACTGCGCGCGCACACACAACATTGGACAGACAGGAAGTGACATGGCGAAGTTAAATCAAAACCAAGACTTCTTGGGAGTGTCCTCAAATGGCCTCCCTTTCAGTAGCTTTACAAAAGACAGTGTGAGTCAAATCAAATAAGTAGCGTTCTGCTGACGTTACATTTGGGTGGCTGAGGAAAACTAAAGAATGCTGCCAGGAAGAAGAGGAGGAGGAAGGGAGTCCTTGTAAAAAGTCCAGCGAGGGTCCAGAGTTTCCGCTTATTGATGACCCGTACAAAAAGCATACTCTGTCCAGCTCGGTCACACATTCCAGAACAGACGCGCACACACAAACACACACACACTTCCCTCTTTATAGCATCATTCTCTGTTTTCATGCCTGACACAAACTAAAAAAAGCGGATGCCAATGCAAATCTCCATCCAAAAAAAAAAAAAAAAAAATTTTTTAAATGGCCATCAAGCCTCAACAGCAAGCGCTGACAATGCAGGGACCAGGTCAAGATTAACTTTTAAGTTGAACATTTTTGAAAAACAGGCTTTAGTATGCTCTGGCAAGAAAAAAAAATATATTATTAAAAATCTAGTTGAATCCTAATGATGTTACAATATTTGAATTATAATTATTTTTTTTTTTTAATGATTGTGACCTTGACTGGAATACTCGTTCCTAGTTTGGTGCTCTAAACGTCAGCACAAACAGCAATACAGTTTTATTTGTATACCGTTTCAATATTTGATTATTAAATGTTCCAGGTGATTGCTTAAAAAGCTCATCCCTAGTCAGGTGACCCTTAACAACATCAGTAACAACGGCAATAAAGTTGTATTATTATAAAGTTGAATATTTTATTGTTAATTTTCCCAATGATCGATTGATTACTTGAAATGCTCCTCATTTAGTTAGGTGACCTTAAACATCAGCAACAACTAAAATCAAGTAACTTTTTTACATTGGCTGGATGTCCAGATGTTTAATGCAGCGGGAAAAAAATTATTTGGGAAAGTCCATGTTTCAAATTTGACAGAAATGATGTGTGTGGTTATTTAGGGCATGGCTGAGAGGAGAGATGAAGCTGGGAGGGGCTTCGTGTCAGCCTACTGCAGAAGTGGAAGACAAACGAATGAAGTGTGGTTTTTGTGGTTTTCTGCTGATATTGGTGTCTCAAACATGAAGTCACCGCATGTGCAAAATGTGAGAAAAAGCACTCCCCAACTGACATGATGGATGGAAAAAAAGCACAAGTATACCTGAACATCCACAAAAAAATGCAATTCTTTGGGTTATGGTCCCAGCACGGTTCGTGCCGCCTGTTCGCCACCTCGCCAATGGCTAATTGAAACAGGATGTGGCGAAGCACATGACGTGCACGTTCGCCACGCTGGCGAATAAAAATTGCCTGTGTCAAAACACAAAATACTTTCCTGATAAAAGTTAAAGTGAGTGCACTCATTCTGCCGTGTGTGAACGGTGTTAATGGTTTAGTTTTTCCCCCGTTTCATAAAATGCTTCAATCCACCATTCAGCCTCTACTGGCTATGCAGTCAGGCTCACAGCCTTTCCCAGCTGCAGGGATGCCACGAATTGATGCAGGGATATTTATTACCGTGACGTACGTTTGAACCATCGATGGTCAAAGTATCCTACAATTCACATTAGTTATCACAACTAGCTAGCTGCCTTCTTCATCAATGCATGAGCTGCTACTCCCGCTTTGGTTGTCATGCTGAGCGGCAGCGGCGCTGCCTCGAAGCACTGCTGTACATAGTCATTTGGGGGCCCACGGACACCCCTATGTAATTTAGACCACTTTAGCCCTCTTTATACTCCCGCGCTCGCCGGCCGACAGTACCCGCATTGCAACACGTGACCGACACATTGGACCCCGATGCGGCCCCTCTGCGTCGCTTGACGCGCATATGGCAAAAATTGTTGCTGCGCGTATAACGTCGCGGAGATTATCTCTCGTGATTGGTCCGTTTTCGTCACATGGTGTGATGACGCACTCAGTGTTCCCCTTGGTTCCACATACCACCTACGCCGCCGCCTTATTGATCGATTTTGCAGCATAAGTAAACGTATCATCTGGTCATCTAGGTCCATTTGTTCTAGCAAGACACTGTTCCACAGTCACTATTGTTATTGCTTTGTACCTTGTTCCGGAAAGGAAAGTAAAAACGGCTACCGGAAACGGCCAAAAAATGCAGAGGAAACTTCACCCTGTGGTGTCCTAGCCAATACCAGCCGTAGCGACACCCCCCGACTTGGAGGAGAACTGCAGCACATTTTCAAAACTGTGTGCGTGGGTTGCGCTCAAATATACATGCAAACTGCATGCGGGATAGCCGCAGTGACGTCAGCGCGGTTACCGCCCGTGCGAGTATAAAGAAGCCTTTTGTCCTGCTTTTGAAATCTGTTAAGGTCTCTTTATACTCCCGTGCTCAGGCAGCCGACAGCGCCCGCATTGCATCACGTCAACGACGCATTGGGGTATTAAAAATACGTGAACATACCTCAAGCAAGCCTTAAATGAACCTCCTCTCCTGTCCTGAGCACCGGTGACCACCAACACACGTTTTTTCCACATTTTGTCCTTATAATACAGTCGGCGCGATCCACTCTTGTTGTCGCCACGGTAACGAGTGTATCCGGTCGCATTTGACAAGATAAAGCCCAATGATCATAAAAAACGGGATGCGGTGGTATAATTCTCCGATCCAATCACCGATTAGCACCGCAAAAGACATGTACTCCGCATCGCCACTGTGCAAAGTATATTTGAATCCAAAAGCTAGTTTATTTTTAGCCTTGTCGCACGTCTTTTGACGTAGTACTGTAAATATCTGACGGCCAATGAAGTTGTTTTAAAAAAAAAAAAAAAAAAAAAAAAAAAACGTCGGCGGTGTGGGACAGACACGTCTAAGACAGGCAACACGCCAGCCTACAAGACAAATTTGCTCTTTCACGATTGCACTGTCACTCTACTGCAATAAAATCTTGTATTCCGCATCCCTTTTTTTACAATCATTGGGCTTTATTTTGTCAACTCAAATGCGACCGGATACACTTGTTATTATATACACTTGTACGGCGACAACAAGAGTCGAGCGAGCCATCTAATAGACATTTAAATAGACACATATCTCCATCTTGTGATCGGATCGGTGATCGGTTATCGGTTTTTTAAAATCGCTGATCGGTCCCGTAAAATCCTGATCGTGTAAAGCCTACTGGACGCACAGAGAACTTTCGCCTCAGCAGCTTGGCAGCTGGAGGGTGCAACAAAACCAAGCAGCTGTTCAATGTGGATGCCCCGGTAATGTCGAACGCTGGATCAGAATCAGAATCCTCTTTATTTGCCAAGTATGTCCAAAACACACAAGGAATTTGTCTCCGGTAGTTGGAGCCGCTCTAGTACAACAGACAGTCAATTTACAGAACACTTTGGAGGCATAAAGACATTGCATCTTTTTGCACAATTGTTTTTTGTCAAAGTCCTCTAGCACTTAGAACAGTTCGAATGACTAATATTGCAGTAGTCCGGTGCAATGACCATTGTGCAAAGGGCGCTGAGACTTCAAGGAGTGTATGCGGTTTAAAGTGACGAGTAGTGCGATCATCTGGGACAATGTTGGTTGTGCAAATGTTGCAGATACTCCTCAATCAGTGTGCAAATGGAGCAGATGCTACTCTGGCATGAGTGGCCAGTATATGCAAATAGTGCAGCATGGCGAGACTACTACAGTGAGTGCACAAGTAATGTATAATTGGTCCCACAGAAATGTGACAACGAACTCAAGTCAAAAAATTGCCAGCATGTTGTAATGGAATTGTAGGTTAAGTGTTTAAGAAGTTGATCGCAAGAGGGAAGAAGCTGTTGGAATGTCTGCTAGTTCTAGTTTGCATTGATCGGTAGCGCCTACCTGAGGGAAGGAGCTGGAAGAGCTGGTGACCGGGGTGCGTAGGGTCCGAGAGGATTTTGCACGCTCTTGTCTTAGTTCTGGCAGCGTGCAAGTCCTCAATGGTGGGTAGGGGGGTACCGACAATCCTTTCAGCAGTTTTGATTGTCCGTTGCAGTCGGAGTTTGTCCTTTTTTGTAGCAGCACCAAACCAGACTGTGATGGAAGAACACAGGACTGATTCGATGACCGCTGTGTAGAACTCTCTCAGCAGCTCCGGTGGCAGGCCGTGCTTTCTCAGAAGCCGCAGGAAGTACATCCTCTGCTGGGCCTTTTTGAGGACGGAGTTGATGTTGGTCGCCCACTTCAGGTCCTGAGAGACTGTAATTCCCAGGAACTTGAAGGTCTCGACGGTTGACACTAGGCAGCTGGACAACGTGAGGGACAGCTGTGGCGAAGGATGCCTCCTGAAGTCCACGATCATCTCTACAGTCTTGAGCGTGTTCAGCTCCAGGTTGTGTCGGCCGCACCACAGCTCCAGCCGCTCCGCTTCCTGTCGATATGCAGACTCGTCACCGTCCTTGATGAGGCCGATGACAGTGGTGTCATCTGCAAACTTCAGGAGTTTGACAGTCGGGTGCGCTGAGGTGCAGTCGTTCGATTAGAGAGAGAAAAGCAGCGGAGAGAGGACACAACCTTGGGGTGCCCCAGTGCTGATGCTGCGTGTGGATGAGGTGGCCTCCCCCAGCCTGACCTGCTGTGTCCTGCCCGTCAGAAAGCTTGTTGTTGTTGAATGTGCGAAATGATTTTGTTGGTATACACTTATACTATACTATACTTCAAAGAAACTAATATAGGATGTAACAGTCTCCGTATATTCATCCAGGCTGCCAGCTGAATTTTCAAAGACACTCCAGTCTGTGCAGTCCAAGCAGCTTTGAAGTTCCATCTTTGCTTCATTGGTCCACTTTTTCACTGTTTTCACTGTAGGCTTCGCGCATTTAAGTTATTTCCTGTACGTCGGTATTAAGTGAATTAAGCAGTGCTCAGACGAGCCCAGGGCTGCACGAGGTATAGCACAGTATGCGTTTTTTACCGTAGTGTAGCAGTGGTCTAAAATGTTATTTTCCCTGGTAGGACAGTCGATGTGCTGCTTGTATTTAGGGAGTTTGTGGTTGAGTTTAGCTTTGTTAAAGTCCCCGAGAATAATGAGGGGTGAGTCCGGGTGTTTTTTTTCCAATTTCGTTGACTTGTTCGGCGAGCGTTAGCAGTGCAGCGTTTGTGTTAGCTTGAAGCGGAATGTAGACTCCAGCCAGGATGAATGATGCGAACTCACGTGGAGAGTCGAATGGCTTACAGTTCAAAAACAGCAACTCCAAATGCGGGCTGCAGTGTGTGCTGAGCTCCGTGACGTCCGTACACCATTTTTCGTTTATATAGAAGCATATCCCGCCGCCCTTTGTTTTCCCCGATGATTCCATGTCGCGGTCCGCTCGATGAATATGGAAGCCGGGAAGCATGACTGCGCCATCGGGTACAGCGTCGCAAAGCCAGGTCTCCGTGAAGCACATGGCGGCGGTACGGCCGAAGTCTTTACTGGTCTTTAACAGAAGATGAAGCTCGTCCATTTTGTTGGGTAGGGAGCATACATTCGCGAGGTGGATCGACGGGAACGCCAATCTGTGTCCTCTCTTGCGGAGTTTCACCTGAATGCCGGCACGCTTCCCTCTGTGGTGCCGTTTCCGTCTCCATGCGCCGAAAACCGTGGACGCCGCCCCGGTAAGTAACTCGGGGGAAAAAACTGAGCGGATTTGCGAAAGTTGGTGACAGAAAGTCCGGCGTAGCCTCCTTGATGGTTAGCAGGTCTCCCCTTGTGTAAGTGAGTCATGTAAGGTCTCCAAAGACGGACGAAAAACACAAAAACAAAAACAATACTAGAGAGCGCGTTACCGAGGCGACCACACTGGTAGGCACCATCTTGGTCATCGATTGCAACTGGACTGCTCTGATTGTCTCACAAGACGTATCACCTATCATCCATGCAAACTAGATCGGACAGCCTTTTATTTTTAAATTGGCCCTCGCAGCGCATTGGTGGCATGTTATCGTCATGCATAGTATGACCAGTCGTCATGGCTGCTAGCTTGAATTGGACTCGATGAGTGAAATGCTAAGTTAAATAACTAAAATGGTCCATGCAGATTATTATTGGATAATTGCGAATGTGGCCTTCCCGTGACTACCTTCGTCTTCATTTCCTGTTTGCATATCCTTGCCCGGAGTTCTGCCAAATTATCCTTTCCATGGCAGACAAAGCCAGTGTGCAGGCCAAGAGTTATTTTTGTCCAAATCTGTACAAAACTTTTGTATACAATATGGAATTCTTTGTTTTTTGACTCCTGTTCATTGTTGAAACGAGTGTTGTCTATAACAAAACGGGAAAGTTGACACACGTGACCTGATGTCACTTTTGTGATTAGAAGCCAAATTGAAGGTGACAATTTTACTGAAACTTTTGCTGTAAAAGTGCAGTAAATCAATATAGATGATTTTCCCCAGCTAAGCTATACAGTATATTTACTACCAATTAAGCCATACATTTAAAAGGGACACTGGCCATATCATTTAGTGACACTGTTTGACTTTAAATTGTCAAAGTCCTCAGAGTTCAGCCTCTCGACAGTAAATATTGTAATGTATGCTGTCCTCTACGAAAGCAGGCTCATTATCTTTATATCTAATCAAAAAGACATCTGCTTTTACATTGGCAAACAATGATCACCATCTTTGCCTATTTTCTGACCAAACGAGTAACTGAATCAAAAACAACATGGAAACAATATGGCAAAAAGTCTGTTTAATCTTTTACAAAAGTAATTATTTGCAGCCGAAGTATGAAGAACCTGGCATGTAGTTGAACCTGAAGTATCCTCAGAAGTATATATCAAACTAGTAGCCCTTCTTATTAAATTAGTACCCAAGGAATAGCTCAGTTTCAAAAAGGTTGGTGTGTACATCACTCCCTCTCGTGTGATATTTGTTGTTGTTTTTTTTCTCCAATCATGAAACAGTACCAAATAAAAAACAAAAAGTATTTTGCAATAAACTAACAAATTCTTTTAATCTGATTATTCAATTAATCGATGGAATCAATAGAATAATCGATTCTAAAAATATTTGATAGCTGCACCCCTACTACTGCGTAGCCAGAAGTTCTTGAACCATCAATGTATACATTTTTGTAAACATTTAAGTCTTCTACGGAACTTACTATACATTTAGTACATGGTTTTTGTAAACATTCTTCAATGAACCAAAGGCCCACCGCACACCGAGCTACACAGCTGAAACCGACTGAAGTGTTGTGCAGTGTAATGATTTTCATGAGTGGCTGACCGTCAGCCACACACACACACACACACACACACACACACACACACACACACACACACACACACACACACACACACACACAGACGAAAAATATGTTTCGTGGTTTTAAGCATAAGCTAGACCCAGCTAGCCAAGCCGAGCCATACAAATACAGCATAATGTGTTATACAACAATACTTAACTATATTTCAACTTTCATATGTATCTTTGGCGAGAAAGCAAACCACAGAGAGTCGAAAGGCACGGGGTGCAGTCAGTGAATGGGGCGATACAACATTGCCAACTGCTTCTCAAAATATCGACACTCTTTCCTTTATTCTCACCAATTTCATGTCTGTGGAAATCTGCTTCTTCCTACCATGTTTTTTTTGGTTTACTGCAAAATAATACCGTAGAGTATATTGTATGAGAAGCCTCAAAACCCGATACATGGTCGTTTTTCCAATGCAGTGTCTGTAGATGTGCGGTGAAGAGCCGAAAACAAAAATTTTTTCACGATCGTCCACTTCAGTCACGTTCTGCTGCATCGCTCTGTGAGCAGCAGACCTAACTTGCCTCTTTTTAAAAACAATTTCGAGTCCTCAGCACTGAAGACAATTTTGGCTACGTTCACACTGCAGGGCATGATGGCCCAATTCAGACTTTTGGTTCAATCCGATCATTTTATGTAGTCATTCACATTACAAAAACAAATGCAACTTGTACTGTGGATGGAATGCGTCCGTGACATCACACGCATGTGCACAACCGCGAGGTGCCATGTTTACGGAAGTAATTGTGGCCCCTTGCGTAGGTCTCGTCATGATACATTTGAAAAAAATGCGGATTATACACAAGAAATTACGGTATTTCTCAATTCCAGGAATTCCACAACAAAGAATGGTTTTGTAATGAATGTTTTTTGTTTTTGTCGTCAATGAACCCAACATGCATCTTTCTGTTCACGTAAACATTCTTCAATGAACCCAAGGTTTTTATAGAAATTCACAACTGACTTTTTGTAAATATTGCAGATTATTTAGTCTTCAATGATCTCAATGTACTATATATATATATATATATATATATATATATATATATATCGTGCACTCACTGTAGTTGTCTCGCCATGCTGCACTATTTGCATATACTGGCCACTCATGCCAGAGTAGCATCTGCTCCATTTGCACACTGATTGAGGAGTCTCTGTAACATTTGCACAACCATCATTGTCCCAGATGATCCCACTACTCGTAACTTTAAACCGCATACACTCCTTGAAGTCTCAGCGCCCTTTGCACAATGGTCATTACACCAGACTATTGCAATATTAGTCATTCGAACTGCTCTAAGTGCTAGAGGACTCTGCATCATTTTGCACAATTGTTTTTTGTCAATGTCTTTCTGTCTCCAAAGTGTTCTGTAAATTGACTGTCTGTTGTACTAGAGCGGCTCCAACTACCGGAGACAAATTCCTTGTGTTTTGGACATACTTGGCAAATAATGATTCTAATATATATATATGAATGAATGAATGAATGAATGAATGAATGAATGAGTGAGTGAGTGAGTGAGTGAGTGAGAGAGAGAGAGAATTTTTAACCACCTAACGTCTTTCAAAAGCTCTACCTCCCCAATCAGGGACTTTTTGTTTGGTTGATAAATTATTCTGGACCTAAATTTAGACCTTGTTCACTGCGTTGGCAACACAGTCTTTTCAAGGTTCTGATTTTCTGCGGTCAAAATAAAGTACAGTGGAACCTCAATTAACGGACGCCGATTTAACAGCTATCAGCTGTAACAGACAAACGATAGCGTCCAGTTGTCACTCAACCCGCCATTCACAAAGTCTGTTAGTTTTAGAATTGGCCTCTGTTGTTTACTGGCACAATCAATAGGCAGATACTGGGACACGTACAGTATTTTCGGGTTGTGCAGTTGTCACAGATATACAGTATGAAGTCTAACAGACGTGCCTACATGGCGGCCATGTTGGCAGGGCCGATGTTCCCATAAAATGCTATGCAGGCAGGCACGCAGCTCAAGTATCTACCTTTTCACATCTATGGCTGTTGTTTACTGGAGGAGAGCTCAACATCGTGTACATGTCTCTGGAACGTGCTATTTTTGGTACAGTAAAAAGTTGTTTTTTGTCAAGCCCTTCTCTTCGGCATCCAATTGTAACAGGTGAAAAAGGAAGCGCACTAACCTTGCGCCTCATGAAAGTGACCCTTGAGTCGTCACTACAACAACGTTCTACCAGGACATCATCACCCCTCCCGGCAAACCAGTGAGGTAAGTTTGGATAAACTTTCAAACTTTTCAAACATTTTCAAGTTTTTTTAGATTTATAATAATAATTTTATACCATAAATACCACGAATGAAAAATAGAAAATTTTGGAAAGTACGTTTAATTTTTAGCCCACAAAAAAAGTGCAATTTGACAATCTGATGTAACGGATAAATCGAGGTTCCACTGTACAGTCATTTCGTAACTGTGGAAGCCTGTATTACTGATGTGACACTCATTTACTTTAAAGGTAGGAATCTGATAAGTCTTGATTGTGTCACTGTACACCTGGTCACGGCCAGTGTTTTTTCTTTGGTGGAAAGTTTTCTGCTGTGGTTGGTCTTAATGTGGGTCGGCAAATCCGTCTGCTGTAGGCTGCGAGCCGCCCATCTCCTCTGATCCAATCAAAGCTGGCCAGCGGGGGATTATTTAGTCGACAAAGACTCCTCGCCCCCCCCCCCCCCCCCCTCCCCCTCCATCTGACTCGTGGCATTGTCATTTCCAGCTTTAACGCCGCCCATGCTACTCCGGCTACACTTGTGTTCCTCATTGCAATGCTGTTGACGTGAAATTGTCTCACGCTTTCTCTTGCTTTTATATTCTATTTTGGTCTTTTTCACACTTGCATCAACACAGTAGTGCTTGGAACATGTAAAATCTATTTTAAAGAGGATGCTACGCCAGCAAATAACTCCCATTAATATGCTCAGCTTTCCAGAGTGCTTCTTAACAAATGGTCCATGACCTGGCCATTGTGTGAAGCTGCGGAGATGCAACTAAAAATAAGATGCTGTAATATCAGGTTTCCTAGCAACAGCAACCCAAGCAGTGAATAGCTGAAATGAACAACTACTGCTGCAACAGAATGCTCTAAGAATGACAACATAGGTGCTGTCTAAGATAAGTTGGGCTTTGTTGTTTTGTGATACACAATTTCATTGCATTTCTACTCAGGTTCTCATATATTCATTAGCAAAGAACAAAGACTGTGATCGACTCAAATCAATATGCAATGATACGCAGGGCTTGTGTTGCCTGTTCACCACCTCTCCAATAGCTAATTGAAACAGGATGTGGCAAAGACAATACTGCCCACGTTTGCCACACTGGGAGATCAAAATTGCCTGCGTCAAAACTAAAAAGCCCTTAATGATAAAAGTTAACAAGTGAGCACACACATTGTGCTGTGTGTGAACGGTGTTTATTGTTTAGTGTATCCCCTGCTTTGTAAAATGCTCCCCCCCCCTCCCCTGCCGTTCAGGCTGGCTAAGTAGTCAGGTGCATCGGGGAAGAAGACCCGAGGCCGCTTGACGCCGAATTGAAGCATGCCTATTTATTACCGCGACATACATTTGACATGTCGATGATCAAGGTGTCCTGAAATTCACATTAGTTATCGCAGCTAGCTCGTTGCCTTCTTCATCAATGCACGAGCCGCTAATCCCACTTGAGTTGTCATGCCGAGCGGCGGGTCCGTCTGTAGCTAGTTATTAATTTGGGGGCCCACGGAAAACATCTTCACCCCCCCCAACCATGTAATTTAGACCACTTTGTCCTGTTTTTGAAATCTGTTACAATTATCTAACAGCTAAAGTTAGCTTACTAATATTTACCACAAAAGATTGCGAATATTAATGTTAATCTTCAAGTAAAAAGGTTGAATTTGAGAGAATTCTATAAATTCCTTAAGATCCTTCTTGAGGATTATCAAATGACAAGTGAATCAATTTAACACTTTTACTATAATTGACAAGTCCAATCAACATTTAATATAGTTTATCATTTCAACCACTTTTATACTCACATCTGGGTGATGAAACTGGGCATCGTTTGAATTTGAGTGATTCCGGTTCCGATTCCGGCTCCTCATTTCGATTCCGGTTCCAAACGATTCTCGATTCTGATTCTTTTAGGGGGCTGGGTCAAAAAAGTTAGCATGTTTTAAATAAAGGGTGTCCAAATTATGAACATCCATTTTCTTAGCAGACCGCAGCATAGACTAAAAGGAACATTTGACTCTGGGTTCTTTATAACCAGTATCAAATTCAAACCTAAGAACTAAAAGGCAATGTGTGTGGAACTAACCCAATTGACTTAACATTCATTAATTAATGTTTCAGCTAAATGTAAACTATAGCATTGTTAAAATATTTATTTGGGACTGTTTTCACACGACAGCGGTGATTTATTGGCCAACAGGAAAGAGATGTTTATTTGTTGGCTATATCCAATGTTGTGTTGGTCATACTATAGAATAATTTAGTGAAGAATGCTGAAGATAAACTTCCTCCCGAAAAATCGCTTGTTTCATCACAATTTGTTTAAAAGAAACAAAACCAAAACCCTCCCAATTAAGAATATTTTCCCAAATCGTTCAGCCTTACTCCTGATTAAAACTGGTCAGTTTTAATTTGGCCCACATTGTTAAAGCTTATCGGCTTCCCATTGACGAGGACTGGCTAAGTGTGACGAAACGTTTAGCCACATAAAGACACGCGATGTTGTGGCTAACTACTCACAAGTGTGGCTAGGAGATTTTTATACAGTTTAGCCACATTGGCTAAGAGGTTTCATGACTCAGTGCCAACCCTAGATACGGTAAGTATAATATTTTAATAGTACTGTTGAAAATACTCCCACTGAGGAGGAGCTTTTCCCTGAATTTCCTCCAGGATCTCACAGCGTTGTTTATGTCAAACTGCCGAGCTGCTTCACGGTTCCCTTCTGACAGCAACAGTGATCACTTTCTTCTTAAAAGCAGCAGAGTAACTTGCGCTTTTCTTTGACATTTTTTTAAACTTGGAGATGTGTTCCGTGAAGTGGCGGTACAAGAAATAAATCTGCCGTTTAGTAAAGATGCTAAATCCGATGCCGTCGTCCAAGGGTTGTGGTAGCAACAAATATGATATGGGGTGCGTTCGGAAATGCACTCAGAGCACGCTCAGCTACACTCCGGACCGTTTACAGATATCAATATAGCGGCTCCCGCGAGGATATCATGATTCTCTTTGAGTCTCTTAATATATACATTTGAAACATTAGACATTATATATCATTTGGCCTGTCACAATAATTACTATATCAAGCTATTGTTCAATAAATAAAATGGACAACAATAGTTTTTCCAGACTCAATAAATGGTCATTCTTGTGGTGAGCCGGCGTGTGGCTCACACAGCGAGCAGACAGAGTTGGACGGCTAAAAATTTGACAAGATAAAGCCCAATGATCGTAAAAAACGGGATGCGGTGGTATCGGATCATAATTCTCCGATCCAATCACCGATTAGCACCGCAAAAGACATGTACTCCGCATCGCCACGTGCAAAGTATATTTGAATCCAAAAGCTAGTTTATTTTTAGCCTTGTCGCACGTCTTTTGACGTAGTACTGTAAATATCTGACGGCCAATGAAGTTGTTTTTATAAAAAAAAAAAAAAAAAAAAAAAAAAAAAAAAAAAAAAAAAACGTCGGCGGTGTGGGACAGACACGTCTAAGACAGGCAACACGCCAGCCTACAAGACAAATTTGCTCTTTCACGTTTGCACTGTCAGACTACTGCGATAAAATCTTGTATTCCGCATCCCGTTTTTTACGATCATTGGGCTTTATCTTGTCAACTCAAATGCGACCAGATACACTTGTTATTGTGGCGGCGACAACAAGAGTCGAGCGAGCCATCTAATAGACATTTAAATAGACACATATCTCCATCTTGTGATCGGATCGGTGATCGTTTTTTTAAACTCGCTGATCGGTCCCTAAAATCCTGATCATGTAAAGCCTACTGGACGCACAGAGAACTTTTGCATCCCATTTTTTACGATCATTGGGCTATATCTTGTCAACTCAAATGCGACCAGATTCACTCGTTACAGTGGCGACGACGAGTGGATCGCACCGACTCTATTATAAGGACAAAATGGGAAAAAACGTGTGTTGGTGGTCATCGCTGCTCAGGAGAGGAGGTTCGTTTAAGGCTTGCTTGAGGTGTGTTCCCGTACTTTTAATACAATACAGGTTCGCAAGCAGGCAACAAAACGTTATGTAGACAAACAACCTCGTGCTATCACTAACGGTTGTGCATAAAGATGCAGGCGTTCTGTCAAATCATGTTCTAAGGTTTTGGTGTGGGTGAAGTAATTTAATTACAATTAAGTTAGCACCCATTATTTCTGTCACGTTGTAATTTTGGTTTGACCTGACTGATTAGAATACACGATCTGACTAGAGCCTTTATAGAGCCAAGGAACATATTTTACAATTGAAAAATCTCACAGCACACCAACAAATAAAAATGTCACAAAAAGTGGATACATTAATTACTGTATGTACTTCCTGCCATCTAATAGAAGACCATTAATTTGTTCTGTCTGTCACTATGCCTCACTGGCATAAATAGATGAACAACGATACATAATTTATTGTAAATACACATTTTTGAGCAATCAAGTACACAAGTATATACAGTAAATGGACAGGTCATTTAAATAGAGACATCGCGCCATCTTGTAATCGGATCGGTGTTCGGTTTCCGGCCCCAAAAATCCTGATCGTGTAAAGCCTACTGTCAATACAAAATACAGAATGGAGATTTAGAGGGAGAATCCCAGCTCTACTATGAATACAAGCCTATGTAATCGAGGTTAATAAAAATATTATTAAGGGAGCAATAGCCTCTTTTCCGCAGAGATCCAACAAAATAGTTGAATCAGTGCCATAACAGACGATTTAGTCACTTTTGCCTTTCACACAGACCCCAACTAAGCAGAATATTGCCGTGTCCAGCTTCTGTGACAGTTGTCCAAAGCCAGGGCCGTGTGACAGGTGCTCTTGATTCTCAGAACTTAATCAGTAACATCTTCCACATGATTGAAAAGAATCATGTAACCAACTGGAGCCGCGACACAATATCCCGTCGCATAGCAACTTTACAGAATACCTCATCTTTAATGTCATGGTCAAAAAAGCAAAGAGGAAGAAGCTAGTACCTGACTGCTTGTACAGTATTCATTGTTAGAAAATTGATGTGACGTTTCGTGATTAGGGCTAGACGATTATTGGCCGGGCTGATTAAGGACGCCGATGTTAGTCATTTTGACTCATATCGGCATTGGCTTTTTTTATTTTTTTATATAAATACGATGGCTGATATGAGATCAAACTGGGTAAACGTCAGAAACTATATATTTATTTATTTAAATGTTCAGTTAACATAAGAGATGCTGCTGACCCTCAAAACTATGCACTTTTTTGTTTTAACTGAAAAACTTTACTGTAGAAAACTTAAGTGAGCTATTTGATGAAGTTTTCATTTAACTTTATAAGACATGCTGCTGAGCCTCGGAGCTCCCTGCACTTTTTGTTCGAATTTTAAAACAAAAGATGTCTATTG